>NC_133793.1:10312709-10400960 GCF_003597395.2 Chelonoidis abingdonii
TAAGAGGCAGTCAATTCACTGCCAAGTCTCTTCTGCAGCGTAACATGCTTTCTAAAGCCCTACGTCCCAATTCCACGTACTCAACCAGCTCATACACTGCACTTTTTACGGGATTTATTAACATAACTTTCGAAAACAGCCCCGTACGACAAGAACCAACATAGCAGTTAATATAGATCCAAACGATACTCGATTATTACGATCTTTTATATACAGAGACCAAGGAGCTTCAAACTTATCACTTGCTCGCACTATTTTTAGTAAGTATGTTACAGATGGAGAATCTATTCCTCAAGGTCCACGAAATAAAGTCTGTTAACTCTTGAATCTTCTGATCCAACATTATACAGCATCTCGGAGGAATTAGGTACGTCTCTTCCAACGCATGTGTTCAGCTTAGGACTACTTTGCATCGGCGAATTACGATCTTATACCTCATTGAGCCCTAACGACATGAACACACGAAGAGCTTCATAAAGAGAGGACGAATAAAATCTACATTCATATTAAATCTGCCATTTCTCATTCGGCGAACGTGAGCAAAGGAGAAGAGCTTTTCTGGCGCTTCTCTTTCCCAAGTCGAATGGTCTCAACTTTCGTGGCCTCTATATTCTCAATTAAAGCTACTTGTTAAAATACGCACAGAGGAGCACCTGAGAAGAAACGCCTGGCTCCATAAGACGTTTAGGGCAGTCAATTTGACAACAGAGAATTTCATTAAGGGTTTCAGCGAATCTTATTACGTTTGAAGTTGCGACATTCACCAAGCAACGCTTGAAACCACTGCTTCATTTTATTAGCAGTGTTCGTAACAGGGTATGTGTACCCGAGTTGTAACAAAGTTCTCAAGCAGTACATTCAACTCACTAGTTTGCCTAGTTTTACAACAGGCACATAAAGAGCACTATGCAATCAGTCCAAGCTAAAATCGCTCTCTATATAGTATATAGGGTTCTCAAACTGGGGTGGAACCTCAGGGTCATGAGATATTTACATGCGGAGTCGCAAGCTGTCAGCTTCCATCTAACCCGCTCTGCTCAGCAATTTATATGTGTTAAATATATTTTTTTTAAAAATGAAGTCCGTTTTTAATGTATAAGAGGGGCGTATGCACTAGGCTTCTAGTGAAACGGGTCACCAGTACAAAAAGTTTGAGAACCACTGCGATACACCAAAATGAAGCAAATATTTAATTACAATTGATTTATTGAACTATATGTAAAATGTAAAAACAATTTTCAAGTAATAGTACGTTGAACGTATATGCCTGTACTGTTTTATAAGCAAGTCATTTTAAGTGAGGGGAAATTGGGCGAGTACGCAGCAATCATAGACTTTTGAAGTTGAAGCCACTGGCTATAGCACAGAAAAAACCTGAGAGACAGGAGCGAGTCGCCATTCAAGTTGGCGTCCAAGCAGACTTCCTTCTATGCCAATTAAGCTCAGGAGCTTTAAAGTTCCTATTCAATATTCTCAGGTGCAAATCCTGGAAGGTTTAGCACTCTGTTTTAGAGCACTCAATACGACACAATATTAGATTTTCAGTTCTAAACCGTGACGCGTACTATGTCCTTAGAACCGCAATCTCGATCCAGCCATGGATGTTATAGAATACAGAATCTCCAGGTTGGAAGGGAGCCTCAGGAGGTCATCTAGGTCAACCCCCTGCTCAAAGCAGGACAATCCAGACAGAGTTTGCCCCCTCAAATGCCTAAATGGCCCTCAAGAACTGTAACTCACAAGCTCTAGGTTTACGAAAAGTCATTTGAGAATTAACTCACATCTCTGTAGCGGAGAGGTAAACAGAGCTTTATACAAAGCCTTAAATATCCCCTCTTACCAAACTGACCCTTGTTAACAGACGTCTGTTTCAAACAGTCCTGCCTATTTGAACACTATGGCTCCACTCACTTACGTTTGATCTCCCCTGTGGCCCTACAAACCTGGGGGGAGGCATGCGTCTTTGCGTCCTGTTCTGGAGATGCTAGCATCTGAGCAGCTCAGTTAACTGAGCGCAACGGAGTGCCAATGAGTCTTGCTGATACCACACTGTTATAGGTGAGACAGCACATTTCATCCTAGATACCTTTGTGTAGTAAGATACTCATGTCCACATCGCCATCATCTGCCCTGTTCGTCAAAGTCTGTCAAGAGAAAAGACTAGTTGTGAATTAGATAAGAGCTGCATACAAGGAGCGCTTTTCTGTCAGGCACAGCCTCCATCAGCACAGCGTTTTCCAGCACGTTAAATAACTTGTAATATCGTCATGCAGTGTTTGTTTAGCTGTAGTCTGAGGATTGAGACAAAGGGGTGAGGTAAAATTTATTGGACCCACTCTGTTGTGAGGAGCAAGCTTTAGGAGCTTCACAGAGCTTTGTTCAGGTCACAATAGCTCTTATACCTGATGAGGAAATGCCTCCAAAGCTTGTCTCTCACCAAGGTGGGCCCAGTATCCTCCTCACTTGATCTGGGTTATAGACAAATTGTCAGGGACAGGGGGGGGCGGCAGAAATCGGTTGGAATGAGTCATAATAGCTCGTCCTAGTCACTGAGATCAATCAGCTCAATTGCTGGTGTCTGAGGGGAATTTTCCAAAATGGGTGCAGTGCTTAATCCACAGAGGAGGTTTGCCAAGATGGTACAGTGCTCAACGATCACTATTTGTTTACCTGGTCAGCTCCTTCTGAAAATTCACCCCAGCCTCGTTACACTTAGTGCGTATTGTCTGTGGCTTATGTTAATCAGAGTAAGCAGCTCAGTGCGCTAGGGACGTGTTCAAATCCAGAAAACATCAATGACTGCGCAGGAGAGTGCTTTCTTCAGACCAAAATGAAGGAATGCTGATAACAAGCACGCGCCGTCTCTCTTAGCAGTCACCTTCCAGCTCAGAGAGGAGACCTTTAGCAAAACAACATTGTGATGAGTAGAAACTTATGGCTTGTCTCATATGAGACTATCCCAGGGCGCCAACGGCCTCAACACAACAGGTTTAACGAATACTCAAAGTGCCCGAGGTCTTTGAAGGATACTGAGTGCCTGCTTTATAAACCTTTAAAATATAAGCCTTCACTGAGTACTGTGACTAGTTGCTGCCATGTAGTGTACCAACCAATAAAGAAGAAGTCTTCTACAAATTACAATTTCTCAACTGTTAGAATTGGATACTAAATTGATTCCAATAAAATCATACCCAGGCTTCTCCAAGATTTATTGCTTATAATTTGATCAAATCTTTCACGATACACTGTTAGCATACTGCACAAGTTAATACACAACTGAGCCTGTGTAAGATGGTCAATTGAGATAACTATTGTGCCACAAATGCCCCCCCTGCCAGGACGAGCGAGAGGCAATATTACTCTCTGCCTTCCTGCCAGTATGAGCATCTGTGTAGAAGACTACCCAGGCTCCCTCCCACTTCACCTCAATTCCTCTTCAATACAGCGCTCCTCTGTGCGTTCCTGACTGGTACATCCTCATTGCAGAGAGCTCATGTCGTTCCCACTCCTCTGCCTATCATCATCCTGCAAGAGGAAAGAAGGGTTGACATCAATAAGCAGCACTTGCCCAGACCCAGCTCCCCTAGCTCCATCTTCCATCTAATACCTACACTCCAGTTGCTTCTGCTTGAATGATGTTCTCTATAGAACAGAGCATTTTGGTCAATGCACTCTATGTGGGCATTCATTTAATTCTCCAATCTCTGGCATTATCAGTGCTAGTCCCTCACTCCCCCACCTGAGCAATGCTTTCGAGTCACATTACAAGGAAGCTCGGTGAAAGAGCTTAATTCCTCTTCCCCCTATCCCTTCATACACCATATTATGAGTAGGAAGGATGAAATGGACAAGCCAGCAAGATATTGCCACACGGCAAGTGCATCAGGTGCAGATGTGGCTGTTTAAAAGTCCAAGCCTCCTGACCTGTGCTCAGACTCTATGCACAGCCATCAGAATGAGGTTTGCCACCCATCCTATGCTACAGCAGCACAGAAGCTGGTCCTACTAACGAACATGCAATACCAGCCAAACTCATAGCCAGATCTTACATATACAGATAAATGTATCTTACATCTTGGTAAGACAATTCTCAGATACAAGATACACCATCTGTAGGATACTTTACACAAGTAGATATCAGCACCCAGAAGCGGCTATTCCCTACCCTTCTGTACAAGTATGTTAGTCTTGCAATTTGACGGAGAAAGCCACTTAACATCATCTGAGTGAGACTCGTGCTTCCTCCTCCTTCCTGGTCCCAGTCTTCCTAATCATATTGAGTCATCCCAGTCTTTGCAGGTGTCGCCGTTTTCATTGTGATTCCTAGCCCCTGTCTTAAAACAACGGTCTTCTGTTCAACATCTCAGGTCCGTGATATTTAAGGCACATTCCGATACTCGCGAGGATCCGTCTTGGGGGAATCGTAGCTTGCAGTTTCTTAATAACTCGGGGAAGCCTGCAGGCCTGATCAGCTCCAGAAGACTCTCACAGGGTTCCACATTTCATGGGCATAAACACAGCGGGGTTCAGTTCAGGCAGCCCAATTAAGTCTGGCTGCAACAGTTCACTCGGCTATATGAACTCTTCTTTTAGTTTTATACTGGAACATGCCCAAGCCTAGAGCAAATAAATAGCTAGATGAGATGATGCAGACTGATAAAGAGCACAGTTTCACAAAAAGCACTCTGAATAGAGCAGACTGAGAAGGGCCGTGTGACACAGATTTACCAGATCTGCATAGATGATGTCTTCAGAGGGCTGTTCTAGTTTGGAAAAAAATCAAGTGAAAATATGTTGATGAGATTGTCATTCAGCATTGTTTCGAGCTTTTAAGTCCATACATAGCAGGTAACATTGTCTTGCCTGCTGCAGTAAAACAGAGTGTGTTTCTAGGACTTCAGTACTCAAGGCATAATCAATACATAATTTGAAGGTCTCAATGTGCTTTTGAGTTTCACACTGAACGCGCAATCCACTTACAGGGTTCTACAGTTCAGAGCTCTTTGTCTGCCAGAGGAGCTTTCTAGTATTGCAGCCAGACAACATGCCAGTGTATTTCATATCACCTGAAGCACTCCCCCGGAAAATCACTTAACCTAACAAGTTACACAGAGACTTATTTGCCCCGGCAGGCTGGGTGAATTTGCACTGCGTTCAGCAAACTCTGCTAGTCTACCCATTTACCTCCCACTGATATTTTGTTGAACTCCATCGTCAGCCACAAAGCACTGTAGACCCTTTAGCTTCACAGTCAGATCACGGAAAAGGGAAAACAATATGGGCTACATAAACAAATTTCCCTCGGTTGACCACCATCCTCTAGCCACCCAAGCTCAGCAAGGCTGAGAAAGTAAAGCTACTTCACGGGAGAGGGCACATGGAAAAGGAGAGAGGCTCTTCCTGCTCCTCTCCCCATCAGCAGAACCACTGTTCGAACTCCCCTGCTATATTAGCAACCGCCTCCGCCCACCCGCGCCCAAACCGCCCCGCCCTCGATGCGCTTCAAGCGCCGCTCTCCCCCTCTCTTGTTCTCCCCCCATACTTGCCCGGGAGACTCGACCGCTGCGTCATCATCTCTGCGGCGGCAGCCCGTCCGCCTGGGCATCGCACTCCAGCATGCCCGAGTTACAGCGGACCAGCCGCGCGGCTGGCGGGCCGCACGAAACCACCCCAAGGCAGCAGCAAGTGGCCGGCCCTGCCCGGGGGCCCGCTGCGCTCGGGCCGGTGCCGGTAGTGGTGCAGAGAAGCTCGTCCGCTTCTCTGCGAACTGGTTGAAGTAGGAACGAGCTGTGAGCGGAGCGTCGCCGGAGCATGCGGGGACTGCATGTCGCAGTAGCGGCAGGGCCCCAGCCGGCTCAGACTGGGTCCGGGCGCCTCTTCCACACCCTGGCCGTCGGTCACCGTGAAGCGCGAGGGGGAGTATTCGACGCAGACACGCATCTCGCGAGATGAGTGGACGCCATAAAGGGACGACGTCTCGTATTGGCGGGGGCTGTAGGTTTCATTCACCTGGTGCACATTGTGATGTCACAACACAGTGCCAAGGGCAGGACCAGTGCTAGGGTGTGGATCTCAGCCTTCCCTTGGAATTGCACGCAGCATTGCCCAGCACCTGAGTGACAGGCCATGGCCAGACATGAACAAATATCTCGGGAAACCTGGCCCTAGAACTCGTGATTTTAGGATCCGCGTGTTTCTCAGTCACTGTTTCCAACCAGCTGTTCATTTGATCACAAGACTAATCGTAATTGGTGTTCTTAAGCTCACCAGAGTCATGTGAGGCTGTCAGCTTTCTAAAGCAATGAAAACAAAGCAACTGCCTTTGGCTGCAGAAAAAAGCTTCAGAGTGGGCCGTTTAGTCTGATCTGAAACGCAGCAGAGATACTCGTGCACCTGTATACTAGGACAAAGCGTTTAGGCGTGACGTCGTGCGGTGAATACCCACTCGTAGACGCAGCCACGAAAGTAACCTCCAAAGTCTGTTAATCTTAAGGCTGCACAGGAGTTTCTGCTGCTTTTACAGAAAAAGCTTGGACAACTGGACCGTGTGCCAAACCTAAAGCTTAAAAGACACACCAGATTAAATAAAGGACACCTAAATGGATATTTTTAAAATCTGTATTAAGCTGATCTCAGCTTTGGGGTCACTGAAACTATATTTTTTTAGAAGTTGGGTTGGTCTCAGTATGACTGCATAGTAAAAAAAAATGACCAGACAAAACAGGAGGCAACCCAGAAACTACAAGCAGACTCTTGTGGCACCCCTGTGTGAAACACGACAGCAGAAGGTGCTGATGCTTTTTAAACCTTGACAAAATGGGCCTGTATTAGCAGTTGTCTCTGTGTCATAAACAGATAGTTAAGGGTTAATGCCTCTGCGTTTACCTGTAAAGGATTAAGCAAGTTCACTAGCCTAGTTTGAACTGACAGAGGACCAATAAGGCTGACAACAACTTTCAAATTCTGTGGGGGAAGTCTTTGTTTGTTGCTTTGTTTCGCGGGGTTGTCGCTCTTGGTCTCGAAGGTCGGACTCAGATGTCAATCGACTCCAAATTTTCTGAACCAGATCTCATGTTTCAAATTTGTACAGTAACAGCCAGCAAGGCTGTTAGTTTTTTTGTTCTCATTGCTAATGATTCTTCTTGTGCTTGAGAGGACTTTTACCTCTGGTTTGCTGTACTTGAACCTAAGTTAGAGGGTGTTCCTCTGTACCTATATGAAGCTGAGTTACATCCTGTAAGTCATTTTCCATCCATTTTACAGAGAATGATTTTACCTTTTCTTTCTTTAATTTAAAAGCTTTCTTTTAGACACTGAATTGTTTGTTCCTTGTTTTAAGACCAAGGGGATTGGATTGGACTCACCAGGAATCGGTGGGGTAAGGAGGGGGAGTTAATTTCTCATGTGTTAAGATCCAAGGGTGGATCGTGTGTTCACTAGGAACTGGTGAAACAAGGTCTCTCAAGGCTACCCAGGACGGGAGTTTTGGGGAAGGGGTTTCCAGACATCTGAGGAATCTGATGTGCAGCAAATACCAGATCTAAGCTATAGTTAAGCTATTAGCAAGTTTAAGGCACGTCCCCACATCTGTACCCATAAAGTTCCATAGTGGGGAGGAACCTTGACATGTAGAATTGTTCATTTATGCCCTAGCCTAGTGGTTTTTCAACCGTGTATACGGACTCTCAGGGTCTGCAACATGTCTAAGGCGTCATCAAAGGGTGGTCTCCACTGTGGTACAACAACCCTGGGCACTCAGACTACGCTACATGTTCAATGTTCACCTCTTTTGACCAATTTTTAGGTCGCAAATGGAAAAAAAGCTTGAACAAACCACTGACCTATGCATAAACTCAAGCTTATCACTTTACATGCTCAATACAAATAATAAAACACCATCTGACGACTGACAGGACTTGTGAACGCTTAATTGTCCTCAAGCTCAGTTCCAGTGGAAACAATGGCCAAAAACACTAAAGCACACAGACAACTGACAAAATTGGCCGATTGAATTGCCAAGCTCGACGAGAGAGCAAAGACAAATGGACATGGAGGCGAACTTTATTCTCACCGCTAGTGCCTACGGGGCAAATTTTGACGTGTCATGTTGCAAACTCTTTTCTAGACACCACCATATCTCTCACCACCAACAAGGCTCCCTGAGACAATACCCACTTAACACCAACTCTTCACATGTCACTCTGATCTGGCCACAGTACAGCAGATATACAAAGGCCATTCTATACACACCGGCACAGCGTAGCGCAGCGGAGCAGCGTGGTCTGTGAGGCATCGCTAGCATAGCATGCTATCCTCCTACAGCAAGAAGGGACAAGCGGTTTTCAGTCAATTAGGAATCCATCTTCCAGAGGCAGTAAGCTCGGTTCGAGTAAGATGAGCCTTCAATCACATAGGTAACCTTACCCCGTTAGTCAAGGGCTCACACTAATGTGTTACGCCAAACGTTTCCTCAGAATCTGTTGCAACGACTAGGATCGACTAAGTTTTCAGTGTAGGCCAGCGCAAGGATTCTGCTAGTTGCAGGCTGTGTCACTCAGCATTTTCATAGTAGAACCCTACACAGTGAGCTCAGGGAGTCTCGTGTTACACTCATGTCATTGGATCTGGCCCAACGACTTCGGGGGGATGAGTAGGTTGGCGAGGGAAGCGCGCGTAGGGAAAGTTGCATATTCCGTCCTTGCTCGTATTTTCCTGTCAGTCATCATGTGCGATTAACGAACCTTTCCTCAGCATGTTAGTACAGAGGTAATTTTGTTTGCAGTTTAAGATGACAAATGCCGTAACAAGATAGGATGCATTTTTGAGGGCGATTCTGTGAAGACGGTGCACTCACTCAATTCAATCTTCTTTGGTTTCTCAAACCGGTGGCAAGCTTATCATAAGTTTCAGTAAAGTTGAGAACACCTTAATAAGTAGGGCTAGTCAATCTGGACCAGTCCTTCTGCCCAGCTGGTACATGCAATTTTTCTAAAGCCTCCCCCCAACGCCCCATATACCACTAATCACCCGCTCCATACACCTGCCTTTTACAGGGATTATACACTTTGAAAAGCAACCTAGAAGAAAAAAAAATAGTTTGCTAGTTAGTCCAAGTCCTGTATTTCCAGCATTTTCAAGCACATGTGCAACTCATCACTTGCCTCACATATTCTAGTGTACCTTGGTATATTTTTCAAACGGTTCCCAAATCTCTGTTGCCCTGAAACAGATCCATCCTCCAAACCATCCCGGAGTCTCTGTTCCAAGCGCATCTGTATTGCATCGCGGGCATCCTTATCACCTCCATCTGAGGACAAACATGACACACAGAAGAACTTATAAAGGGAAAAAAATACGATATTGCAGCCATTTCTCCAGAGAACACAGTGAGCAAGGGAGCTTCTGGCAGCTTCCTTTCCCAAGTCAGGAATGGTCCAACTATGTTGGCCTCTTATTTCTCACTTAAACTAGCTTTAAAAGACAAGCTACAGAGCAGCACCTTGAGAGGAAGACGCCTGGCTCCAAATACAGGTTTTGGAGTCAGATTTGAACAAGAGAATTTCATTAAAGGGTTTCAGAGAATCTTATTAGTTTGAAGTTGGAGCATTCACCAGCAACGCTGGAAACCCAACTGCTTCATTCTATAGCAGTGGTTCTCAACCAGGGGTATGTGTACCCCTGAGGATACACAAAGGTTCTCCAAGCAGTACATCAACTCATCTAGGTATTTGCCTAGTTTTACAACAGGCTACATAAAGAGCACTAGCAAAGTCAGTACAAGCTAAAAATCGCTCTATATAGTATATATCAGGGGTTCTCAAACTGGGGGTTGGGACCCCTCAGGGGGTCATGAGGTTATTACATGGGGAGTCGCAAGCTGTCAGCCTCCATCCTAAACCCGCTCTGCCTCCAGCATTTATAATGGTGTTAAATATATTTTTTTTTTAAAAAAAAGTGTTTTTAATGTATAAGAGGGGCGTTGCACTCAGAGGCTTCTATGTGAAAGGGGTCACCAGTACAAAAAAGTTTGAGAACCACTGCTGTACACCAAAATGGAAGTACAATATTTATATTACAATTGATTTATTTTATAATTATATGGTAAAAATGAAAAACAATTTTCCAGTAATAGTACGGTTGTGACACTGTTTTTTATGCCTGTCTGATTTTATAAGCAAGTCATTTTTAAGTGAGGGGAAACTTGGGAGTACGCAAGACAAATCAGACTTTTGGAAGGTTGAGAGCCACTGGGCTATAGCACAGAAACCAAAACTGAGGAGAACAGGAGCGAAGCCCATTCACTAGTTTGGCTGTCCCAAGCAGACTTCCTTGCTAAGTGGCCAATTAAGCTCAGAGCTTTAAAGTTCCCTATTTCAATATTCTCAGGTGCTAATCCTGGGAAGGTTTAGCACCCTGTCTTTTAAGAGCACTCAATAAGACACAATATTAGACTTTTCAGTTCTAAACCGTGACTAACTATGTCCCTTTATAACCCTAATCTTCAGAGTCAAGCCCTTGGAATGTTATAGAATTACAGAATCTCAGGGTTGGAAGGGACCTCAGGAGGTCATCTAGTCCAACCCCCTGCTCAAAGCAGGACCAATCCCCAGACAGAGTTTTGCCTCAAATCCCTAAATGGCCCCCTCAAGAACTGAACTCACAAGCCTAGGTTTAGCAGGAAAAGTCATTCTGAGATTTAACATCCACATCTCTGTAGCGGAGAGGGTAAAACAGGAGGCTTTATACAAAGCATTAAATATCCCCCTCTTACCAAACTAGACCCTTGTTACACAGACTTCTGTTCAAAAGGTCCCTGCCTATTTGAACTCACTATGGCTCCCAACTCCACTTTACGTTCAGATCCCTTGGCCCCTACAAGATCCTGGTGGGGAGGCAGCCATGCGTCTTTGCGTTCCTGGTTCTGGAGATGCTAGACATCTGAGCACGTCTCAGTTTAACTGCAGCCGCAACGGGAGTGCAATGAGTCTTGCTGCTACCACCACCTGTTCATATGGGAGACAGCACATTTCACCTCAGATACCTTTGTCGTAGTAGATACTCATGTCCACATCCCAGTCATCTGCCGTCTGTTCGTCAAAGTCTGTCAAGAGAAAAGTAGTTTGTGGAATTAGATAAAAGAGCTGCATCACAGGAGCAGCTTTTCTGTCAGGGGCACAGCCCTCCATCCAGCACAGCGTTTTTCCCAGCACAGTAGAATAACTGTGTTAATATGCGTATGCAGTGTTGTTGTAGCCCTGTTGATCTGAGGATTAGAGACAAAGTGGGTGAGGTAAAATCTTTTATTGGACCCACTTCTGTTGGTGAGAGACAAGCTTTAGAGCTTACACAGAGCTCTTGTTCAGGTCACAAGAGCTTCTTCATACCTGACTTGAGGAAGAGCTCCAAAGCTTGTCTCTCACCAGAGGTGGGCCCAGTATTACCTCCCTCACTTTGTCTGTGTTAATAGACAACATTCGGCAGGGGAGTGGGGGGGGGGGGGCAGGAAATCGGTGATAGCATAATGAGCATCGTCTCTAGTCACTGGATCAAATCCAGCTCAGATTTGTGGTGTCTGAGGGGTAAGTTTTCCAAATGGGGGTGCAGTGCTTATATCCACAGAGGAGTTTGCTCAAGGATGGTACAGTGCTCACCGATCACTATTTGTGTTATACCTGTCAGGCTCACTTCTGAAAATTCAACCCCAAGCCTCGTTACACCTTAGTGCGTAGTCTGTGGCTTATGTAATCAGAGTAAGCACTCAGTCGCGGTCCTAGGGGACATGTTCAAATCCAGAAAAACCACAATTACTGCCAGGAAGAGTGCTAGTTCTCTCAGACCAAGAATTCTGAATGGATGCTGAAAACAAGCCACCCTCTCATCTCTAGCAGTCACCTTCCAGCTCAGAGAGGATGACCTTTAGCAAAACAACATTTGGATGAGAGGAAACCTGTATTGCTTGTCTTCATACTGGAGACTAATCTCCAGGGCTGCCAACATGGCCTCAACACACCAAGTTTACTGAATACTTCAAAAGTCCCGAGTCTTTTGAAGGATACTGAGTGCCTGGCTCTTATAAACTCTTTAAAATATAAGCTCTTCTACATGAGGTACTGTGGACTAGTTGCTGACCATGTAGGTGACCAACCAGATAAAAGGAAGAAGTCCTTCCTACAAATTACAACTTTTCTCCAATCTGTTTAGAAGTTGGTCTAACTTGATTCCAATAAAACATACCCAGGGCTTCTCCAGATTTATTGCTATAATTTGTGATCAAATCCTTTCACAGAACACTAGATTATCGCACAACTTGCAAAGGTTCACACAACTGAGCCCTTGGTGTAAGATGGTCATACTGAGATAACTATTGTGCACAAAATGCCCCCCCGCCAGGAGAGCATGAGCAATATTACCTCCTTGCTCTTCCTGCCAGTACTGAGCATCTGTGTAGAAGACTAGCCCAGAGCCTCCCTTCTCCCACTTCAGCTCAATCTCCTCTTCATACAGCCGCTCCTCTGTGCGTTCCTGACTGGTTACATCCTCATGCAGAGCCTCATGTCGTTCCCACTCCTCGCACCTATCATCATCCTGCAAAGGAACAAGGAAAAGGTTTGACATCAATAAAGCAAGGGCACTTGCCCAGACCCAGCCTTCCCTAGCTCCCATCATTCCATTCTATCACCTACACTCCAGTTGCTCTGCTGAATATGTTCTCTATAGAACAGAGGCATTTTGGTCAATGCACTCTATTGTGGGCATGTCACTTGTAATTTCCAATCTCTGGCATTATCAGTGCTAGTCCCCTCACTCCCCCACTGAGCAAGGCTTTTCAGAGTCAATTACCAGGAGAGCTGGTGAAAGAGCTTAATTCCCTCTTTCCGCCCTATCCCCATTCATACACCATTTTATGAGTAAGGAAATGGAAGCAAAGCAGCAAGATGACTTGCCACACGGCAAGTGCATCAGAGCAGATGTGGCTGTTTAAAAGTTCCAGCCTCCTGATCCTGTGCTCAGGACTCTATGCCAAGCCCATCAGAATGAGTGCTTTGCCACCCCATCTCTATGCTAAGAGCATCAGAAGCTGTTGCTATCTAAGCGAACATGCAATACCACCAAAAGCCTCATAGCCAGAGCTTAGCATATACAGATAATTGTATCTTCATGCTTTGTAATACAATTCTCAGATACAAGATACCATCTGTAGGATACTGTTACACAAGTAGATATCAGCACCCCAGGAAGCAGCAGTATTCCCTCCCTTCTGTTTACAAGTATATGGTTAGTCTTGCAATTTGACAGGAGAAAGCCACTTACATCATCTGAGTGAGACTCTTCTGCTTCCTCCTTTCCTGGTCCTTCCCAGTCTTCCTCATCACTAGTTTGAGTCATCCCAGTTCTTGCCAGGTGTCCCTTTTCCATTGTGATCTCCTGCCCCGTGTCTGTATAAACCAGGTCTTCTTGTTCAACAGTCTCAGTGTCCTGATATTTAAAGGGCACATTCCCATACCTGCGAGAGGATCCTGTCTTGGGGAATCGTAGCTGCAGTTTCTTAATAACTCGGGGAGGCAGCCTGCAGGCCTTGATCAGCTCCAGGAAGACTCTCAGAGGGGTTCCCACATTCCCATGGGGCATAAACACAGGGGGGTTCAGTTCAGGCAGCCACTTTAAGTCTGCCTGGGTAAACGTTTCACTCTGGGTCTTATTATGAAGCTCTTTTTTAGTTTTATACTGGAACATGCCCAAGCCTAAGAGAAATAAATAGTTGATTGAGATGGAATCGCAGACTTGATAAAGAGCACAGTTTCACCAAAGCACTCTGAGATAGAAGGCAGACTGAGAAAAGGAGCCTGTGACACAGATTTTACCAAAGAGTTGCATGAGATGATGTCTCAGAGGGCTGTTCTAGTTTGGAAAAAAAAAAAATCAAGTTTTGAAATATGTTGACTGAGAATTTCACCAGCCATTTGTTTCAGGCTTTTATAGGTCCATACCAATAGCAAGGTAACATTGTCTTGCCTGCTGCATAAAACAGAGTTGTTTCTGGACTTCAGCTACTCAAGGCATAATCAATACATCATAATTTGAAGTGTGCAATTGCTTTTGTGATGTGTTCTACTACTGGAACCGCCAAGTCCAATTATACCAGGTATCTACAGTTCAGAGCTCTTGTCTGCCAGAGGAGCTTTCGTACTTTGCAGCCAGAACACATGCCAGCTGTATTTTCATACCAACCCTGAAGCACTTCCCCCCGGAAAAACACTTAACCTAACAAAGTTACACAGAGACTACTTTTTGCCCCTGGCAGGTGGGTGAATTTTGCAGCTGCGGTTCAGCAAAACTTCTGTCCTAGTTCTACCCATTTTACCTCCCACTGATATCTTTGTTGTGAACTCCATCCTTCCAGCCAACAAAGCACTGGCTAGAACCCTTGAGGCTTCACAAGTCAGATCACTGGACAAGAGAAACAATAGGCTACATAACCAATTTCCCTCAGGGGTTGAGCCCACCACTCTAGCCACCCAAGCTCCGGCAAGCCTGGAAGTAAACTACTTTTCCGGGAGAGGAGCAAATGGAAAAGTAGAGAAGGCCTTGTACCTGCTTCCTCTCCATCAGCAGGACCACTGTTTCGCAGACTCTCCCTGCTATCATTAGCAACCCTCCCTGCCCACACCGCGCCAAACCCCCCCCGTCCTACTGCCCTTTCAAGCCCGCTCCTCCCACTCTCTTGTGTCCCCCCATACCTGTGCCGGGGAGACTCGGACCCTGCGGATCACCAGCGGCCGGGGCCCGTCGCCCTGGGCATCCAGCCAGGCTTGCCCGAGTACATGCGGACCAGCCGCCGGGCCTGGCCGGGCCGCACCGCCCCAGGCAGCAGCAAGTGGCGCGGCCTGCCCCGGGGCCGCTGCGCTCGGGCGGTGCCGGTAGTGGAAGCAGAGGAAGCCGCCGGCCTCGGCGAACTGGCTGAAGTGGAACGGAGCTGGGCGGAGCGGAGCTCGGCCGGGATGCGGCTACCAGGCAGTAGCGGGCAGGGCCCCAGCCGGCTCAGAGCTCCCGGGCGCCGCCATCTTCACCCCTGGGCCGGTCACGTGCAGCGCCGGCGGGGGAGGTGTCGACGCAGACACGCATCTCGCGAGATTGAGTGGGACGTCACTAAAAGGGACGACGTCATCGTATGGCGGGGGCTGGGATAGGATTCATCCCCTGGTGCACATTGATATGTCACAACAGTGGCACAGCTGAGGGACCAGTGCCTAGGGGTATGACCTCAGCCTCCCTTGAGGAATGTGCACCAGCATTGCCCAGGCACACAGTGACAGGGCATGGCCCAGCACATGAACATCATATCGTCACGGAACCCTGGGCCTAGAACATCGTGATTTTAGGATCCATGCGTGTGTCTCAGTCACTGTTTCCAAACGCTTCATTTTGATCATAAGACTCATCGTAATGGTGTTCTTAAAGCTCCAGCTCTAGAGTCATGTGAGGCTGTCAGCTTTCTTGAAACAAAAAACAAAGCAACTAGCCCTTGTGGCTGCAGAAAAAACTTCAGAGGGGTGGCCGTGTTAGTCTGGATCTGTAAAAGCAGCAGAGAATCCTGTGGCACCTTATAGACTAACAGACGTTTAGGAGCGTGAGCTTTCGTGGTGAATACCCACTTCGTCAGACGCAGCACGAATCACGCTCCAAACGTTGTTAGTCTATAAGGTGCCACAGATTCTCTGCTGCTTTACAGAAAAAAGCTTGACAACATGACCTGGGTGCAACCTAAAGCTTAAAAACACAACAGATAAATAAAAAGAACCTAAATGGATTATTTTTAAATCTTGTATTTAAGCTGATCTCATGCTTTTGGGGTCATGACTAATTTTTTTAGAAAGCTGGTGGGCAGTACTGGAAGCTGCAAGTAAAGAAAAATGACAGCACAACAGGGAGCAACCCAGAAACTACAAGCAGAGCCTTGTGGCAACCCTGTTGTGCTGATGCTTTTTTAAACCTTTGACAAAATGGGCCTGTATTAGCAGTGTCTCTGTGGTTGTCATAAAGATAGGTAGGGTTAATGCCTTTTACCTGTAAGGATTAAGAAGTTCACCTAGCCTAGCTGACACCTGACCAGAGGACATAAGGGGACAAGATACTTTCAAATTTGGTTGGGGGAAGTTTTGTTTGTCTCTTGTTTCGGGGGTTGTTCGCTCTTGGGTCTAAGAGGACCAGATGTCATTCAGCTCTCCAAATCTTTCTGAACCAGTCTCTCATGTTTCAAATTTGTAGTAACAGCCAGGCAAGGCATGTTAGTTTATTTTTGTTTCTCAACTTGATGTTCCTTTTGCTGAGAGGATACTCTGTTGCTGTAACTTGACCTAAGGTTAGAGGGGTTCTCTCTGTCCTATATGAATCTGATTACCTGTAAGTATTTTCCATCCTGTTTTACAGAGATGATTTACCTTTCTTTCTTTAATTAAAAGCTTTCTTTTAAGAACCTGATTGTTTTTCCTTGTTTAAGATCCAAGGGATTGGATCTGGACTCACCAGGAATCGGTGGGGTAAGGAGGGGATGTTAAATTCTCCTTGTGTTAAGATCCAAGGGTTGGATCGGTGTTCACTAGGAACTTGGTGAAAAGTCTCTCAAGGCTACCCGGGAGGGAGGTTTGGGGGAGGGGTGTTCCAGACAACTGTAGGAATTCTGGATGGTGGCAGCAAAACCAGATCTAAGCTGATAGTTAAGCTTAGAAGTGTTTATGCAGGTCCCCACATCTGTACCCTAAAGTTCATAGTGGGGGAGGAACCTTGACAGTGGTAATGATATTGTTTATTATGCCCTAGGCCAGTGGTTTTCAACCTGTGGTCTACGGACTCTCAGGGGTCTGCAGACCATGTCTAAGGGGTCCATCAAAGGGTGGCTTTCCACCTGTGGTACACAGACCCCTGGGCATCTGCAGACTATGTCTACAGTTTCCAAAGTGGTCTGCACCTCTTTTGAAAATTTTTAGGGGTCTGCAAATGGAAAAAAAGCTTGAAAACCACTGACCTATGCTATAACTCAAGCATTC
This sequence comes from Chelonoidis abingdonii, assembly GCF_003597395.2. Taxonomy (NCBI): domain Eukaryota; kingdom Metazoa; phylum Chordata; order Testudines; family Testudinidae; genus Chelonoidis; species Chelonoidis abingdonii. The sequence continues at coordinate 10,329,755 of NC_133793.1, forward strand.
ATCACTTCCTTACATGCTCAATAAAATAATAAAACAACCATCTGACGACTGGCATGGACTGTGTGAAATCGCTTAATGTGTCTCAGCTCAGTTCCCAGTGGAACATGGCCAAAACACTAAGCCACCAGCACAACTGGCACAAATTGGCCCAGTTAATTGGCATGCTCAGCAGAGAGGCCAAAGACAGAATGGACATGGAGCCTGAACTTTATTTTCACCGCTAGTGCCTAGGGGCTAAATTTTGAGGTGTGTCTATGTTGCAACACCTTTTTCTAGACCCACCCACATTATGTTACACCAACTAAGGCTCCCTGAGACTAATACCCACTTACACCAACTCTTCCACATCAGCTCTGAATCTGGCCCACAGTACACAGAGTATACAGGCCATGTCTATACTACATCGGCACAGCTAGGGCACTGGAGCAGCGTGTCTGTAGCATCGTAGCATAGATGCTTCCTACACAGAGGGGAAGGGTTTTTCAGTCAATGTAGGTAATCCATCTTTCCAAGAGGCAGTAGCTAGGTCGAGAAGAATCCTTCAATCAACATAGGTAGACCTTACCCCGATGTAGGTGCAGCTAACTATGGTGCTTAGGCCACAACGTTTTTCAAATCCTGTGCAACGTAACTAGGTCGACCTAAGTTTTCAGTGTAGACCAGGCCTAAGGGATTCTAGTATTGCAGCTGTGTCACTACAGCATTTCTAATGTAGACACCCTCAGTGAGCGTCAGGGAGTCTCGTTTACACATCACTTCTGAATCTGGCCCAATGCCTTCGGGTGGGATTGAGGTAGGGTTGGCGAAGGGAAGCGCCGTAGGGGAATGTTGCAATTCTGCTGCCTGTGATTTTCCTGTTCAGTCTCCATGGCTATTAAGCAGACACCTTTCCTCAGCAATGTTTATGTACAACATTAATTTTGTTTTGCAGTTTAAGATGACAAATGCCGTCAAGATAGGATGCATTTTTGAGGGGATTTTCTGGAGACTGTGCCTCATCCAATTCAAATCTTCTTTGGGTTCTCAAACCGGTGGCATGCTTTTCTAAGTTTCAGTAAAATGCAACATGTACCAATGTAGATCCTTTCCAAAACAGAACCACCATTTTCCAAAATGTAATAGATTTTATTTAAAAAAAAAATAATTTACTGCATTTTATATACAAATCACAGACTAACATCCACTCACAAAATACTGTCCTCTGAACTCTGTGCAAAGGCTGTTTTCTTTGTGTAGATCAGAACCTAGCGTGGGGGAGTGGGAGCAACCAGTCAGTAGTCTAGGAAGCAGATGCTCAGCTGCAGAATCTGCAGGCCTGTGTAACCACTACAGCTCCTTCTCTATTTCATGTACTATCTAGGTAATATCACTCACTGTTACACAAATGGACTTAAGCTCACCAGCCCTACCTGTTTTTAATATCACTGCATACATTTTCATAACATTTAGCTAAAATGGAGCTCTTAGTCACTTGAGCTCATACATTAACTAAGGGGTATTATATTCTGCCACCCTAACACTAGTGGTACAAACATTCAGTAGAACATTACTCAGAGTAGTCCCATCTTCTTCCACATGACTACTCAATTTCAGTAAGGGTTGCAAAGTGTGGCTCTCTGTGAACTCTTTTAGCATTAATACCGTCTGGCCCTTGCCCTGTCCATGTTTGAAACAGGGATAGATGTTTTATGGCTACTTCTCTAAGATTCCAAGGTACCAGACACACAATACACACGCACAGGTACTATATAAGGGCCTGATTCCACAATACTTGGTAGCACTCATATGAGTGATTCCATTCACTCTTCAGTATTGCTCAGCGTGATTAGAGTTTGCGAAATTAGGCCCTTATGTATGGATTGACTAAGAAGGTGAAATCCTGGCCTCAAGGAAATCAATGGCAGAACTCCCATAGACTTCAGTGGGGCTGAGATTTGACCCTGAATCACAAAATTTGGACCATGCTCTAATCCACTGCGTTGTGTATTGCAGGCCTGTTTTCAGAGGTGCTGAGTACCCACTCAGTCCATTGAAAATGGCAGGCAGAGTGAGTGCTGAACTCATTTAAAAATGAGGTTGTGTGCATGTAACAAAGGCTTTCTATGGCAATTTTATCCTTAAAAACAGTAAGACTCCATTTGGTTCAAAGCCCTGGATTCAATCCCCTTCTTTCTCAGATAAGTGCTTCTCTGACCTGAATATTTCCCAGGGAAAATGTCAGCCCAGAGGATTATTTTGTATGGAATGTTTTAAGGACATTGGCCATGCTTTTTTCATGTTGCTGTGCAGTGAAATAGTAACATCACACACACTTCAGAAACGATTTGGCTTTATGAGTTCAGTATGTACAGGGGCTGATTGCTGTAAACAAATGCTAAATAAGAGTTATATTCTTAAATGATTTGTGCCTTAGCTGAGATTTTCAACGCTGAAGCTGTTGCCTGAGCCCAAGTGAAATACAAACACAAATCCAGGTGTCTGCAAGTCCACAGTATCTTTCCCACTAAATCCCCATTCCCAGATTAACGTTACTGTCCCTTGAAACTCAGCTCAATGCTCAGGAGGTGCATGTGAGAGTGGCCGCTGAATCTGAGCTCTCAGGAAGCTGTGTGTGATGAAAGAGTCAGTTGCCTGCAGGTTATTTCATACAGCATTTCAGTGATCACCTCAATAATGTCTGCATTGCCAATGATTGGTCGAAAGAAAAGGTCTGTGATAAGTGCAGGAGGAATGGACCTTAAGGTGGAGGCAATCAGCAAGATGCGGGCAAAGCGGCCCTGGTCCTCTGGGTGGAGGGGCACTAGGACTTCTCGGAGTGCTCTCTGTGCTTCCCGTTGGAGGCTCTCGATGTACAAAGAGGCCCTCAGACCTGGAACATCTATGATGACAGAAACAACAGGAAATACAAATGAAAGTTAGGCTCTGCTTTCCAAGCTAAGTCCCAGTTTCTTACCATGCATGTGCCTCTGCTGAAGGCTTGTTAGGCACTATTGCTAGTGATTCACAATCAAATCTGATTTCTTTCTACTGCCCGTACACAGGCACAGGCAGAGGAATATACATGCCTCCTTAGCATGTCTATATGCCTTCCATAGCACCAAGGGATCCTAAAGTACTTCCGAAAGAATGAGGAGTACTCGTGGCACCTTAGAGACTAACAGATTTATTTGAGCATATGCTTTTGTGGGCTAAAACCCACTTCATTGGATGCATGCAGTGGAAAATACAGCAGGAAGATATATATACACAGAGAACATGAAAAAATGGGTGTTGCCATACCAGCTATAAGGATACTAATCAATTAAGGTGGGCTATTATCAGCAGGAGGAAAAAAATCTTTTGTAGTGATAATCAGGATGGTCCATTTCCAACAGTTGACAAGAAGGTGTGAGTAACAGTAGGGGGAAAAATAGCTTGGGGAAATAGTTTTTACTTTGTGTAATGACCCATCCACTCCCAGTCTTTATTCAAGCCTAATTTAATGGTGTCCAGTTTGCAAATTAATTCCAATTCTGCAGTTTCTCGTTGGAGTCTGTTTTTGAATTTTTTTTTTTGGAATATTGCAACTTTGAGGTCATTAACTCATACATGCAGCACCACTGAAATGCAGACATTTGTGGGGTGGAGAGCACCAGTTCGTTAATAGTGTGTAACACAACAAGGGAAGCAAAATATTGATCGATGAAGCCAGGGCAAACCTCAGCTCTAGCAAAACATGCCCTAAGATCCTATTGTCCCTGAAGGATATGCAAGAATTCCATTTTAAAGTCTTTTTTTAAAAATTCCCTTCCCTCTTCACCCACAGTGCATAGGACTCAGTTTATCTGCCTCAGAAAGATGAAGAATTGAATCAACCCCGTTAAGATATGAGAGACTGCAAATCTAATGAGCCATCCTGATCAGCACAGTTGGCTCCGAGGGTTATAAGTTAAAGCAGGTGACTGAGTGGAGAAAGTCACTTACAACCTGAATTCCAGAAGTCAATGGGAGCTGGAGATGCTCGCACCTCTGAAAATTAGCCCCTAAAATGCTCTGTGCCTCAGTTTAGCTTTCTGTAAAATGGAGATATTCCTTCCACCTTATAAAGTGATTTGAGCTCCCTGGATGGATGGACAGACAAATAGATATTCATTACTAGATGCTATTGCGTGCCATGCCTTCTCTCCCTGCCAATAGAAAGGTGTGTGAGGATAAGACACTCACCAGGGTTAAAGAGAATGGCTCCTTTCAGATAAGCATACTCCTTAGGGCTCAGGTCCAGGCTCCAGAATGTGTTCAGGCAGCACTGCAGCCGCTGCACCCCAGCTAGGGTGGGCTGTGTCCTCTCAGGTTCCTGTCTCTTACTCTGGCCATCAAGGAGAATCCTCTTGAGCATGCTAGGGGCTGGGGTTTCCATCACCTCGAATGTCACCATCTCCTGAACCAGCCCCAGAATGAAGAGGGGAGCCCAGCAGCTGTTCAGAAGCAGCAGCTGGTCTCCCCAGGGCAGCAGCTGGAAGGAGGGCAGGTTCTTCATGAAGCTGACCGTTTTCACAAGGACATCAGAGGCTGCCTGGCAGGTGACCTGAGGTGTTTGGAGGCAGACGGTGCGACGCTTCTGGCACAGGCAGCGCTGCTGGGATGGACTATGGCTGCCCCATTTGTGGTTCAGGTTCTGGCTCAGGAGGGTATAGAGTATGGCGTTCCGATTCTCCTCACTGTGGCACTGGCACCTCTCATAGTCCAGGTCTATGCTGCATGTAGTCATTGCTGAGCCTGGCAAGCGGATCCCGTCAGGTCCCAAGGAGGATGAAACTCTAGTGCACTTGGCCGGATGGATCTGTGAGCACGACTGGTCTCTTGCAAATGCTGCTGTACTAGTCAAAGCTCTCTGACTGCAGCCTGCTTCTCCCAGCTCAGTAGCCCCTCTCACCTCCTTGGCTGTTATTCCTGGCTGTATTTATAAGGCTATGTGATGAGTGAAACACCCCCTTAGCAGCCTTGACCTCTCTTTGACTGAGCAGCATTCACTGAAAAACAACTCGACCCTGGACTGATTGGCTAGGGAAGTGAGGCCTCCACGTGGTGCTGATAAGCATTTTCTCAATGAAAGTGCCAGTTGGGGCCAGGAGGATGGGACAGGATCGGGATGGCAAATTGAGTGGCCTTCTTATCTGGATTACCCAAACAGTATAAATAAAGTCATTAACCTAGCCCGTACCATGGCACCAAGGCCCCAGATGTGTAATCAGGCAATGCTATATGACAGGTGTCATTGCCAAAGAGTTCACACACACATACAGCCTTTGTCTGGAGCAAGAGACCAGTAGCAAAACAGCCTGTAAACTCTGGCCTTGGAAAGAGCAACCTGGAAGTCATTTTATCAGCAGATTGTTTGTTTAACCTTGTTGACAACAGGCTGCCGTTGTTGCAGATAAAGAAAAGAAATCCAGCGAACTACAAAGGGCATCTCTAGTACTTAGAGGAAGGCTGGGGCCTCAGGTATCTTGTGTGTTTCAAGGAGGGGGGGAATACTGGGAGGAGTATGAGGGTCTTTTTACTTTCTGTCCTGATTTTCCAGGAGATTTCATCAGTTTATAGACAGAAATTGCGTTAGACACAGATTGGATTCGTGGTTGTATTACATCCATGTAGCTAACCTGTGTCTAATGCAATTAGAAATGTCTTCACATTTCAAGGAGTGCCATGACTCACAGGAATTTCTAGAGCAGGAAGAAGTCACTTAGTTGAAACGCCTACCCCATCCAGGATCCTGGAGCCCAATCCTAAAGAACATGAAGGAAGGAAGAGCCATGCTATCTAGTTCCTTGCCTTAGTGAGTGGGAGGGACGAAGCTGAGAAAGCTAGCTGGGAATACAGAGGGGGACCTAATGGAGTGAAGAAAGAGGCAGGCGACATGTTTACAAGGGAGAAGACACCCGTTTACCCAGTGCAGGGCAGAGTGGAACTTTTTGTCACTAGAGGTGCCCAGTGAAGATCACCAAACTATGAAAAGTCTTAGGAAAATAATGACTGCTGGCCCTCGTCTCCCAGTGGTAAACGGTGTAATTTTCATAATGTTAATAGGTTCATTTAGACAGGTTGAGTCATGGGCATATGTCCACCAGACCAGCATTGTAAGTAGTAAAGGGTTGATCTGAGCTCTCGCTGATTTACTCTCTGCATGAAATTAGAATAAAATAACATCAGCACTTCTGTCCCTAGATGTCTTGCTACATGATCAGTACCAGAACCCGCATATCTCACTGTGGAAATAAAACCAGGGTAAGAGAGCTAGAGGAAGGTCTGGGTTACATATGAGCTATTATGATCAGATTAGGCAGAACTGAAGAGAAAGCCATCTAAGATGGCATATCATTGGAAAAGGGGCTGCAAACCTGCTTAATAAGATGCTCTGTGACCAGAATGAGCATTTAGCAAAAGAAAGGAAAATTGACTGCTCTTTCAGGAGTCCTGCATCCCAAGCAAGCTCTGTAACGCTCTACCTCTAGCAGCAGGATCAGAGGGAAAGCATCATGCTGTCTGGAGTGCTTCACAACCGTGCGTGCCTACCCCAGGGCAGACTGTCAAAAAGCAGACAAACGCCTAAACCGCTTGTATGTTCTATAATTAAATATCACCAACTCAGTAACAAATGTGAACTCCTGAAGCACTATAGCAGTCTTACCATGCATCCGACGAAGTGGGGATTCACCCACGAAAGCTCACGCTCCAATACATCTGTGAGTCTATAAGGTGCCACAGGACTCTTTGCTGCTTTTACAGATCCAGACTAACATGGCTACCCCGCTGATACAAGTCTTACCATGGAGTCCCAGACAGTCCCCTTGGGCATTCCTGTCTATCTTGCCACCCAGACAAGCTGGACTGAGTGATAGTTGGTTGCCATACACCAAGATCACAAAAGATTCAGGTTGTTTCCAGTCTCAAGAGACCAGTCACTTACCCCAGGTAAATTTGTACTTCAGATCTTACACCAAAGATAACACTTGTAGCCAATCCTAAGGATTCATTAACTAGGAAAAAGAAATAAGAGTTATTTGCAGGTTAAAGCAGGCAACATATATACATGAGTTACAATCTATGGTTTCAAAAAGGTGACAGAGACGTAGTAATCCTGTCAGCACCAAATGTCATTTAGGGCTAACCCAAGTTGACCCTGAGGATCTCTGCTAATTTCCTAGCTCCAGCCCTTTGAGAGTCCAAACAGCAAAGAGATGATGAATTTTCACACCAGCCAGGGCTGGCTCCAGGCACCAGTGAAGGAAGCTGGTGCCTGGGGCGGCCAATAGAAAGGGGATGCAGTCTGTCTGGTATTGGGGCAGCACATCCGGGTCTTTAGCAGCACTTCGACGGCTGATCAAGCGCTCTGCCTTAGTCCTCGGCAGTGGTCCTTCACTCCATCTCTTCTTCTTCGGTGGCATTTTGGCGGGAGCTCAATTGGCTTTTTTTTTTTTTGCCGCTTGGGGCAGCAAAAAAGCTGGAGCCAGCCCTGATGCCAGCTATCTATATTTCCTTCCATAATCCAAGATGATAAGATGAACTTCCTTGCACATAGCACCTTCATAGGTGTGAGAGGACCATTAATCCAGTCTTTGTATTGTGATGTTTCACAATGGTCCACTTAGTTTTGATAGCCCTTCTTGATGGGTGGGGGAACCACTTCTTGTGCTGGGTCCACAAATTCAGAGCAACAGTTTACAGCCATAAAGCAAAACTGACATATTACCTTATACAATGGGATACGGACATTTCAAGTAAGATTAATGCATACAGCAATTTACAAGCATTTTATAAAAACTAAACATGTCTTTACAAGTCTAACACCTATCTTGAATAATACTATCATACAGGTGAGCTAGTTTGGTTTCCTTTCAGCTATCTGTCAGTGCTCAGCTGACATCTTCAGCCATGGCAAAAGTGGGCACCTGATCTACCAGCATCACAGGAGGAAATAACTTAATGGCAGAACCTCTCAGCTTCTCCTGTATGATGGTAAGTACGTTATAAGTACCTGGTTAGTTACAGTCACTGTTTTGAATTATGCAGAATTCCCACTGAAGTCAGTAGGTCTTTGTCTGAGTTAGGATTGCAGCATTTTATATAATAAAAATAAATAAATAAATAAATACAGGACACTGGGCCACCTTTGCAAAATGTGCCATGGAACTGTTAGTGATCATAAATGGTCAGGACCTCAGTTTAAATTTTGTCCTAAAGATGATACCTCCAGCAGCACAAGACCTCCTAATACCATATTGGAGCGTTAGTTCAGAACTGCTTTGGAAGGAAGAGCTCCATCTTCTGAATCACAACCACCACTAAGAATCCTGAATTCCACATCATCTCCAAGTAACCCTAACATAGATATTTTCTCTTCAATATGATACATACATGCTATTTAATTTTTTCAGCCCTGGATTTAGCAGGTAGAATAGCAATGGATTTGGGAGTGAAAATATAAGAACCTACTTAACCAACTACTATTTCTGCTTTTCTCTCCCCTCCAAAATCTGAGCAACCAACAAGATGAGGAAACACAAACACAAACTTCACCCAGAGGAGTACCTCCACATTTCCAGACGTCTCCTAATCTCTATTTGAACTGCACTTACAGCATATTATTGGATGTCATTTTTACAGCAGCTTTCATGCTGAAGGCTCCCACTGCAGTGGATAGTCAGCACATATTGTATTCAACAGTGAGTGGAATGGAGATTTTGGTCAAGGACAGTGAGAAAAATCCACAGTTGAGTTCTTACCAAAAGTGCAACTTAAAAGGGCCTTATGACCAGATTTTCAGAGGGGCTGAGCACTCATTGAAGTCAAAGGGAGCTTTAGATGCTGAGCACTTCTGAAAATCAGCCCACTGGATTTTGAAGATCTTCTCTGAAAAACTCACAGGCAGCAAACTGCATGGAAATAAATTTAACTTCTTCTGAAGAAAGGGCTGAATGGAGCCTAATTTTTAGTACCTGCTGTTCCAAGGAATCCCAATATTTCAAATACGATGCTTAGACCATTAAACAAACACCTCCTCAAGATAGCCTCTTTGTACCACTAATGTCGGAAAGCACGTTGATCTCTCTGAAGCAGAGCAGAGTGAAAACAGGGCGCTTTGTTTTGATCAGATGTATTGCATTCAGAACAAACTGACCTGGTATTTATCTCTTGTTCCACCCCACTATTTTGCACAGGTCTAAAAAGAGCCCATATTTTGCCTTCCCATTCCAGCACACAAGAAATGGAGAAACTGATAAATTCACACTGTGGTCAAAAAGACCCAAGCTGTTTAACCACAAAATTGTGTTGGCTCCTCAGCAACAAGCAGTGCAGCCCAGAAAGGGTGAAAACAGAGAGAAACTGGTCCATATAAAGTGTGACACACTGGCTGCGCTTAAGAGAATGATCCATCTTTCCAGCCTCAGTCATGAAATTGGTCAGGGTTACTCACTGCAGCATGGCAAGAGTTAGGAGCCATTTCCTCTTGTGACTATAGCAATATCTTCATTTCTCTAGAGCAGCCTCTTTGACCATTGAAGTGGATGCATCAGCTGGGACCTGTGTTTGCTGCTCCTGGTGCTCATTGTGATTAGAGATGGGAACATGTTACCTCCTTCTATCAGCGCGCAAGCTTGTCATCAGCAATCTGGTTTTATTTGGATGCCCTTGGTTCCACACGCCAGGCTGACCGACCCTCTGAAGGAGTCTGAGAAGCCCTGGTTTAAACATTCCCTCACAGCGTTTGCAACCCAGACATCAAGACCGCCCGGCCTGGCGCACGAGGAGAGGAAAAGGAAACGGGCTCCTGTAGTCACTACCCAAGCGGAATGAGCACAAAGTGTGGTGCCCCTCCCCCCATAGCCCACCTGGGGTAGATAGGAACCCCCATGACTCCCCCCCAGGAGCACAGATTCCCATCACCTCTCCCTTTTGATCACATGACTCCTCCCCTTTGCCCCCATCACCAGGACTCTCCCTTTGACCCTAATACAGGAGCTGCCCCCGCTCCCCAGCCACCCTGGGGCTCCCACCCCGGAACTAGGCCCCTTTACTCCCATCACACCCCTACAACCCGTGACCTTTGACCCCTCCCTTCCTTGTACCACGCGGCCCTTGCGCAGATTTTTCTGGAAGGCCCCGGACGTTGTCAGTAACCATAGAAACCAACGCCAAGCGCCGAACCCGTGCCTGGGCTCCCGCCTCTTCTCCGGTGATTGGCCGCCGCGGCAGCCAATCAACTAGCGGACTGGGAGGAACTGGGCAAGAGGATTGGCTGGTGGGCTCAGCGGAGAGTCCGGTTCCGGTTCCGGTGTGAGGGGCCGAGGCAGCGGCGGGAGCGGGAGAGGCGGCGGGCAGGAGAATGATGGGGCCGAGCGCGGCGGAGCAGGAGGAGCGCTTCGACGGGATGCTCCTGGCTATGGCCCAGCAGCACCAGGGCGGCGTGCGCGAGGTAACGCCCGGATGGAGGCGCGCGCGTCAGGCCTCCCCTCCCCCCCTGCGCCCCTCACTCTGTTCCGGGCCCGCGTGAAATGGGGACGGGGGCGGGGCTCCAGGGCTCACCCCACCCTGGTTGGGCGCCCCCTGGNTTGAGGGGTAACTGCTCTGTCCTAAACCACATTTCCAGCTCCCCCAGAGCCCAGGGAGGCCAGGTGCAAAAAGCTAGCAAGGCCTGGCCTGTCCCAATCCCTGGGACTCCCACCACCTATCCAATTGCCCTTCTGATCCCCCCCCCCCCCCCCCCCCCCCGCTCCTGTGCACGTTCTCTGGGGGCTGCATGTAGCCACGTGGTCTCCCCCCTGCCTCTGCTGTGCCCGGGATTTCCCCTCCAGCCCACGGGCTTGGCTACTTTGGCAGGGAAACGGCGATTCTTAATCAAGAGGCAGGGATCGGTGGGGTGCTTGTGTCCTGTCCGTTTCAGAAGCACTGAATGCTCCTGTTGGTGACCCAGAGATTACCATGTTGATGTGCGCCAGCAGCCTCCACTCACGTTGGTATTGCTTCCACTGGAGTCCTCTGTTGGGCCCTAGGGTGCCTGTGGTAATGGCTTGGAGATATTGACTTGAACGTATTTCTCTTGTATTATTGTTAATATGGTGCTATTGACATGCATGGCTTTCGTAGACAGCCAAGACGACAAAATCCACACCCATGTTACCATTTCAATAGACAAAATACAAGCAAAGGGATGTAATTTAAAAGTAAGTTGACTGAGTAGTTATATTAGAGAGATAAGGTGGGTGAGATCATCTCTCTTATTGGACCAGCTTCTGTTAGTGAGAGAAACAAGCTCTGCAGCCACACAGATGGCTTCTTCAGGTCTGGAAATGATTCTCCAAGTTCAGTGAAAGATATTAGCTCTCCCACTTTGTCTCTCTAATATCCTGGGACCAACACAGCTACATTCCATGTATTAGTAGCTATATGGCAGGTTCCTTGTTTGTCACTCATGTCACTGAGCCCTATCCCTGGTGAGCTGTGACCCTAAGAACAACCATATTGAGTCAAACCTATGGTTTGTCTAGCCCAGTATCCTATTTTCCAACTGACTGGTGCCAGGTACTTCAGATAGAGTAAATAGAACAAGGCAATTTATCAAGTGATTTATCCCCTGACATCCAGTCCCAGCTTCCAGCTTGCAACGCTGCTGCAAGCAAAATTGTTTAAACATGAGCAGTTTGGCCACTGTAGACAGAGATTTTAGGATGACTGTTGCATGGTATTTCAAATGACCTAGGAAGATAAACAGGATGGTTAGTTTACCATGGCTTTCAGGCCCACATCAGTCAGGGAAACCATAGTAGCAACAGCACTTCCTACTGACATAGCATAGCTTTCACCTGAGGTGTGGCAAGGATTTAGTCTCAGTGAGCACAATTTTTGTTTCCTCTCCCATCTCACAGGAATTTTAAATTTCTTGCAGAAATTGCCATGCTGAAACATACCTATATAGTCCAGTCTTCTCATGTGTGAGAGGTCTATGGCCCTACCAAATTCACAGTCCATTTTGGTCAATTTCACATTCATAGGATTTTTAAAATAGTAAATTTCATGATTTCAGCTATTTAAACCACAGTGTTGTTATTTTAGGAGTCCTTGCCCATAAAGGAGTTGGGGGGTTGCAAGATTATTGTAGTCAGGGGGGGTACTGCTACCCTTCTGGGCAGCTGGAGCATGGTGGCTGCTGGCTGGGAGCCTAGCTTTGAAGGCAGAGCTGCCGCCAGCAGCAATGCAGAAGGATGGCACAGTATGACATAGTCACCTTTACTTCTATGCTGCCGCCTGCAGAATAGGGCCCTCAGTCAGCTGCCGGCACTCTCCAGCTGCCCAGCTTTGAAGGCAGCAGCACAAAAGTAAAGGTGGATGACATGGTATTGTCACCCTTACTTCTGCACTGCTGCTGGGAGTGTGCATCCTTCAGAGCTGCATACCTGGTTAACAGCCACCTCTCTCCATCCACCCAGATCTGAAGGCAACGTAGAAGTAAGGGTGGCAATACTGTGACACCCCCACCCATAACCTTGCTCCCCCCCCCTTGCAATTCCCTTTTGGATCAGGACCCCCAATGTGAGAAACACTAATCTCCTCTGTGAAATCTGTATAGTATAGGGTAAAAGCATACAACAGACCAAATTTCACGAGGGAGGCTAGATTTCACAGTCCATGATGCATTTTTCATGGCCATGAATTTAGTAGGGCCCTACAGAAGCAATTCCTTCTTTTTTGCATCTGGACCATTATACAATGCTGTCCTTTAGCTGTGCCACATTAGAGCAGCTATTTGTCTCAGCTTATTTTTTCCTTGGACAGGGAGGATTTTGCTTGGTGTATGGCCTGGAAATGAGGATCCTTGCTCAAATAGTTCTCTCATTCACCAGACTGATCTAAAAAAAAAATTTGTTCAGTGCGATACTGCTAAGATTAGGAAAAAGTGATAAGGGATTGTACCAATGGTATTTCAAGACCTACAGACTTTTCTTGCAGCTGTGCAACCGCCTGGCTTTATTAAACCAGTGTGGTAGATGTTAAACCCTGAGTTTGCATTGGTGGCCATTGTGAATTACAGAATTTTACAGATTAATTTTCTTCATTTATTTAGTGAAGTCCATGATACTGACTCATGTATGCTTTATGTCTTACAAGTGTAGCTGCAGTTTATAATTTTTCATATTTAAGTAAGTGTGCTGTAGTCTCTTGTAAAAACAAATAAGACTTGATCACATAAGGTCTCCCATGGCCACTACAGCGTTGCTTAGAGCTGAGGAATGATTTGGTGTGTGTGTGTGTGAAAAAGCTGGGTTTTTACATGAGCAAAGAGACCTAAGCTTATGAGAATAATTAAAAAAACAAACAAACCCCCAATCCTCACACCAGAGAGTTTTAAGGTTATAATTCTAGAAGCCCCCACTGTAACTATAGTAGTCATGGTGGTTCTGAGGGAAGGTGACTTCAAAAGGAATTTTTCAGTCTTTGCCCATTGTAGAATCTCATGAAGATCTCTTCAAGGTAGAGAACCCAGAAGGCAGATCTTTGCAGAATACGCTAGTTGTTGTTTATCTGAGAAATAGATTCGGGAGTTTGATGTCAAGCTTTCAACAGATCTTCAGGTAGACTTGGCTGGGGATTACAGTACAGAACATCAAAAATCTCTCCTTACTGAGGCAAGAAGTACCAATGGGAACTAGCGTCTCCTGTTGATCTGGTGGCAGTTTGATGTCCTGACAGGCCAAGAGCAATATTACTTTGTTTTTGCTTGGGTAGGTTGAAATCTTTATTTCAAGTCTCCTGAAACTGCCTGTCTTGTCTTTCAGCTTGTGAACACGTTCTTCAGTTTCCTCAGGCGTAAAACTGATTTCTTCATAGGAGGAGAAGAGGGAGTAGCAGAGAAGGTAACTCACCCCAGGTCTTCATGATTGATTTCTGATATACCTAGAGCAAGCTATGCTCTATCTGGAAAAACTCATTTATGTGGAGACTGAGTTCTCCATATTCTCCAGTTACTGCTCTGCCTCAGCGTGCTCTCCTATTGCCATCTGATTCTTTTTTACTGCTCTTTGGGCCTGACTTTCTGTGAAACTGCTGAAACATACTAAGGAAACAAGGTAATAATAAACTGCCCCATCCACAGCTGAGCATGTTTGCTTGGGTGAGTGGCATCAGTGGTGAAAGGTTATTGGTTTTTTTGCCTATGCTCTGGCCAAAGGCTTGTTTGGAAAGCAAGCCTGCCAGACGTACTGACTTAACTGTGACAGACACCACAGGATTGATAACCCCAGGTTACCTTGTTTGTTCATTTCAGAAAAAGCACAAAGTCCTCTCACAGCATATGCAATTGCCACTTTGTCTCTAAGCTGCTGGGTATGACAATGTTGCTGTGAGGCCGGTGGTCACTGTGTGGGTGTGGGAGAATTGGACCCTTCAGATTCCAGCAGGCTGGCATTCCTGACCCTTCTGCAGAGTACTACATTTCATATTTAATCTCATAATAGACCTAAGTGCTCAAATATGAAGTACCTAAACTTTCTGAATGGCTTCTGTAGTTAATTACATAGCAGGAGTTCTAAACTTCTTCACAGTGTGGACTATGTCTTAGTAGCATCTCATGGAAACATTAATTTCCATACAGACCAAATCCCCTCCTACTGGCTATTGGATAACATTTGTGGTAGGCAACTACAGCAATTCTTGCATGGGGAAAAAAATCAGTATTGAGAAATTAAATATTTGTAGGTGCTTTAATGCAGTTTAGCAAATGGAGGTGAGGAACAAATTCTCTGTGTGCCACCATTAAGTGCTCTGCCAACCACTGCTGAACTGCAGGCCAGAGTTTGGGAACCACTGCCGTATGGCTTTGTCAATGCTGCATAACGTACACATGCTGCTTAATCTGTGAAATGGAAGAAAGAAGTTTTGGGATGAAAATGATGCAAAAGATTAACTCCTCTTCCCCCCTCAGTCTGGGGGGAGAGGGCTAGAAATCTTCAAGATCCCAAAGGAATGGGCATATAATTATAGAAAGAAAATGTGATTAGCACTCTGAATAGAATTTCAGATGACTGACACCTGTAGTGGCTAGAGTTGGGAACTAAAAGTTGGAACTCCTGGCTTCTATGCTGTACTGTCGAAAGTTACACAGGAAGTCAAGTCACTTAGCAGCCATATCTTAGTTTCCCCACCTGTAAGAGAAAGATAAGACTTACTTCTCTTGTAGAGTGCTTTGTGATCCTCTGAAGACATTGCATACAAAACATGACTTCCTCTGCCTTTCACAACATAATACTCCCCCGACAAAGGTTTGAAGAAGTCAGACTGCTCTATCCCATTCTCCTGCTATCCATCCTTATGCTAAAGTTTCCTTTGGGACTGAAGTGTCTTGTGTGTGGTCTGAGCACCACCGTGAAGCTTTTGTGGTGGGGGGTAACAGGGAATTATGTTGACATGGGAGGTGAGAATATATGCTCCCCCCCTTTTTTTTTAAAAGAACTTTCTTGTGCTTGACTGAGGGTTTATTTTTAAAATCATCATCCTCCTCACTATGGATTCATTCCTCAGTAAAGGCAAGTCTTTGAGAAATCACTATACAGACAATAAACTATATGACACACAAATACAAATTAGCTATTCAAATGCTGAAGCAACTTTAAGAGTCTTCCAACAGCAAAGCCACTTGAAACAGAGCCAATTTCACAGTCAGATGGTTACAGAACACCCTGCCACTTGCTGCCGGGTATGTGTCAGTGTCCTGGTCTCAGTCTCTGGCTCTCCTGAGATGTGGAGTAGGCATATCGTGGACAGGAATAGCATGCTTCTCCCACCTCCGTTTGGGAAAGAACACGGAGCCTCTTTCACACAGCTCTTTGGGATCATAGCTTGGAATCTGACTAGCTATAGAGGCAGGGAAACCATAATGTTGAATCCTCTTTTGTGGATGGAGAAAGATTCCGGAGAAAACCTTTTCCTAAGGCAGCTTCACCTCGAGTGGCACCACCACAACAGGCTGTGGCCTGTCAGGCTCTCCCAGCCTCAGTTTCCCCTTTTTAGCCACACATGAAGGGAACATAGTCTGTCTCTGATACAAAGCTTGCTCCTGGGCATAATTGGTATACACCAGTGCAGTAATTCCCCGAAAACCTTGTAATAAAACCATTCTGCAGTTTCCACAGTAAATGTATGAAGATACAGCGGCTTTTTTCCCCCCATTCCCTTCAAGTTTAGCTCTGCCACATCACCCACCCAAGTCAATAGCAGCACTCTGTTCCAAGTTCTTTTTACACCAATCTAGAGTCCCTCTCTCCAGGCCTTCCTGCCTGAGGGTGACCAGTCTTTCTGCAGCCTTTCACTCAAATCTGTGTCCCAAAAGCTCCCCCTTCTGCAGTGTTCCACTCCTCCAGGCCTCCCTGCTTCCAAGTCCTGCCCCTTGGTAGGGGATCCACTTCCTGCATCACCCTCTTTCTTCCAGGCTTGGCTTCCTCTGACCAAGCAGTATCATCCCTTTTTTTCCTAGGAGCCACTACCCAAGCCTCCCACTCATCTAGGATCCCCTGCTTCAGTCAGTTCTCACCAGCAGTTCTGTTCCAGCTCTTATCTGAATTCAGCTGTCTTCCAAGCAAATCCTGTCACCTCTTCCTTGCTGCTGCTTCTTTCTCTCTCAGGTTCAGGCACCATTCACCTGTTCTGACTCTCCTGTCCTCGAGTGCCCAGATGCCCTCTCTTGAGCCTAATTTGGGGTCAGCTGGCCAGTTGCAGGTGAACTGGTCTCTTCCCTGTTAAAGGGCCAGTGTTACCCTGTGACACACCTGCCTCCTTTTCACTTCCCCTCCCCCAAATGAATTAGAAGGTATTTTAGTAGTACCATCCTTTTTGGCTTTTTGGAGACTCAATTCCACTTCTATGTATGCAACAGAAGTAGTGTGTTTTGAATATCATATCAAGGAAGGTACTGCCAGCCAGTGTTCCCTCTAATTTTTTCCATCCATGTGCGGAATGAATTTTGTTATGTGCACCAATGTGGAGGTAATGTGCAGATCTGCATCACCAGTAGAAACAAAAAACCTAGATATACATATTGTTTTTTAAAAAAATTACCATAGGGATAATTACTCCAGCCAGGACAGGTTAGACATTTTAGAGCTCACTACTCAAAAAATTAAATTTTAAGCATAAGAGAAATAAAAGTATGAAATGCAATGACCAGTCCAGAAATGAAAATAACAGCACTTTGAAAGAATAAAATTACAGAGAATATATGTGCATTGCAGGAAGTACCAACAACACCACAAGTATGTGTTGGGAGATGAATGTGTCAGAGACTGTGTGGATGAGACACAGAGACAGTGTGTGTAGTCAGAGACTGTCCATTGTCTCTTTAAGGCACTCACTTGCCAGAAGGCTCGTTCAGACTACAGCAGCTGTCCTGCTCCTGAGCCCCATGCCACCAGCTCCCCCCCCCCCTCCTCCCGTGGAGATGGGGTACATGGGCAGGGGGAGGCAGGGGAAAGAGGACACCCTGATATCAGCACCTGTCTGCCCCCCACAACAAACAGGAGGGTGCCAGGGGCTCCAAGGTAGAGGGCAAGAGCAACGTGGCTGCAGAACAGTGTGGGGAGGGGCACCTGAGCACATGCTGCTATGGCTCTACTAATCAAGTGTGTGATTCGCTCCTGGGTGGCCATGAAGCTTAGAGGGAACAGAGTACTGCACTCCTGCTGTGTACATAATGATTTACTAATAATTGTATCCTTCTCCCCCTGTACTGGTTTGCAGTCAATTGTATAATTAGCTGAGGTCCATCCTTGGAACTTCCTCTTTTTAAACTCGTACCCTTTGATATAAGGAATCTCTTCCTCCCTTTGATTCCTATCTGTGACGGTTGCCAGGGGTACCCAACATTGTTCCCACCTGCCTTGCATCACATTCTCCCCAGATGTTCTCTCTCCTTTCTGAAGAGCTAATGTGTCTTCTACAGCAGAACTGTGTTTTCACTACGTGCTGCCTCACACAGTACCTCTGGCATTATCAATAGCTGGGTTATTTTTCTGGCTTCCTGCCTGTTTACTCAACTCTCCCACCAAGCAATGCAGCCATTTACATCACAGACCTTGATGTTCTGCCTTTTTTCAGTGCTCTTGGGTCAGGGTTATAT
The DNA here is from genome assembly GCF_003597395.2 of Chelonoidis abingdonii. Lineage (NCBI taxonomy): Eukaryota > Metazoa > Chordata > Testudines > Testudinidae > Chelonoidis > Chelonoidis abingdonii. The sequence continues at coordinate 10,347,897 of NC_133793.1, forward strand.
GGTAACTTGTTCCCACACTATATAATTTGGCTTTCAGTTTTTTCAGATCTCTCTCCTACAAGCTATAGCTTTCAGGTAAAAATTGATGCTTCTAGGTTTTTAAGTATTCATTATTGTTTCATTTTTTCCCCCTATTCTGCCAACAATGCAAGGTGTTTACAAAAAATAGTATGAATGCAAGGTCTCCACCCTAAATAGCTTACTATCTAAATATTAAATTGGATAATTATACGTGTATGGGGATGCTTCAGAGGGTGGGAAAGGCCTTCTGTGTACTCCACCTGGAAAGCATCTGGATCCAGTTATAACACATTATACTCCTATAACTTCTACCACCGGGGGGATCTCAAAACATTGACAAACACTAGTTATCAGAGCCTCCTCATCGGTATTCATCTCACTTTACAGATGAGTAAGGCACAGACTACGTGAATAGTTTAAGGTGAGACTACAAATCCTTGGCACAGAGCTGGGTATACAAAGTAGAGTCCTGAATCTCCATTGCATTTTCACCTCTGCAAAGTAGCTGTTAAATACTGCCAAATCAATTGGTAGGATTTTACACTGCACAAGGTACAGGGCAATAGAGAATCCAGCTCAAGGAGTACTTTTCTTCTATAGGCAGGGACTTGGAAAGTATTCTGAACTTTCCCAGATATCCTGTCAGACCCCATCTCAAATCATGGGATGAAAAGAGGGAAATATCCCTAGGTCAGTGCTTTGAGGAATGTGTCTGCTCTGTAGTAGACTTATGAGGGAGGTTGAGTCTCCCTTCAGCTGCTGCCACCCAGGTTCATGGTGAATTCTTGAAACTTATCCATCATTGGGCTCCTTTCTTTCAGTTAATCACAGAGACATTCAACCACCACAACAAGCTGGCTCAGAAAGAGCGGAAGGAGAAAAAGGCCCGGCAAGAGGCAGAACGGCGTGAAAAGGCAGAGCGAGCTGCCAAACTCGCTAAAGAAAAGAAGCAGGAAGATAATGAGCCAAGAATCAAGGAGCTTACAGAGGAAGAGGCGGAAAGGTTGCAGCAGGAAATTGACCAGGTGAGAGTGCACACACATGCTCACCATACTGAGCTATCTGCCTTTTAAAGGGAGACTGAGGCTAGATCCAGCCGTCTTTGTTGGCATGTGTGCAACTCAGTCAGTAGTGACTGGTATAATTCAGTTAGCTTTGTGCTTGTACAAATATCCAGAATACCAGACACGAGCAGCTGTTGTATTTCCAAGTTAATCTAAGCCTGCCCATGCTTTCTTGGTTCTCTTACAAGTTACTTTGCCCCAGTGCCCTCAGCAAGTGCTCTTATTGCAACAGAGCACTCTGGCACGGTCTCTGAGTAACTCTCTGTGCAGTTCACTGGGGAAAGGAGCAGAGGAGGGCTGATGCCATGCCAGTCTGCCTCTTGCACAGTGGGGCTTTCCTGTTACATGGTGCAGAGGGGGGGAAATCCCTCTCTCCCCCCAACTTTCCTGTAGTTCTGAGTCATGAGTAGGCCTGCGGCTTTATCTGAAGAAGGAAATGGGGCCTCCTAGTGCTGTATTAGTACATTTTGTTTGTCAGTTTCACAGATATCAGATAATCAGTCTGGGATGTTTGGGTTTTTAACAGAAAAAAGAGCAAAAACAAGCTGAGCCCAAAGATGTCTCAGTGAAACCCTGTGAGAATCAAACGGACTCTCCAGAGCCGAGCAAACAGGTAATGTGTTCCCAGAGACTTCCTCAGTTCTGGGGAGGGGGAAGTGTGCATCTGAACGACGTTAAAGTGGTCTCTCAGTATGTGGGGGAGTGTGCCACCTGAATGGTGCGGAGTGTCCTCTGGGAGAGCGTGCACTGGAGGTCTTCATTGCTTCTGCCAGCTGTACTCCTTGCCTATTTGGAGAGTGCAACAGATTTCTCAAAGACATTCCCTAATTTTTAAAAAATCTGATGCTTTAAAAGGAAATCTTTGCCTTCTAATTCTGGACTGGATCTGCGTGGAGTGCCTTGGCCATCAAACACATAATTAACTGGAAAATCCCATCTGAATTTAAAGAGCCGTTATTACTAGTGAAATGTATATGTAGGCTTGAAAACCTCTTTACTGACGCTTAAATTGTCTGTTTAGGAGACAGATGATGAGGAAGAAGATGAGAAGGATAAAGGAAAACTTAAACCAAACTCTGGGAATGGGGCTGATCTTCCAAACTATAGGTGGACACAGACCCTTTCTGAACTGGATGTAAGTGCTGCCTTTGATTGGGGATGTGAGGAATTTTAGCCTTGAAACTTGAGGGCAGGCAACAGCTCCACAGTTCATAGCAGTGATCAGCTAGCTCAGTGATATGCTTTGTATTCTGGTTGTCCAAGAACATAACGGTAACAGTGTTCAGCTGTAGCACACCCATAGAGGGAGAGAGCTTGGCAGATAAGATGCTTTGAGGCCCTTTTGTCATCCTGCCTCAATCTTGGCCTTGTTGAAGTGAGAAGCACTCATATTTTTCTCATCCTGTGTGACCCACTTGAGACCTGTCAGGCACCTTCTTGCCAGATTTCTACTTCAGCCCCCACAGAATCCATATATTTAATGCACAAAGAGCATGTCCTGCACTGGCATATACCTTGTAGCTCAGATGAACTCAAGGTAGAGTGTCTTGGAGCAGTAACACAAGGGGAAGTGAGAGAGCTCTCTGATCCCTCCTTCTCCCTCTCTCTCCTGTCCAGCTGGCCGTACCATTCAAGGTGAACTTCCGACTGAAAGGGAAGGATGTGGTGGTGGACATTCAGAGACGGCACCTGAAAGTGGGGCTGAAGGGTCACCCCCCAGTGATTGAAGGAGACCTATACAATGAAGTGAAGGTGGAGGAGAGCTCCTGGCTGATTGAGGATGGTAAAATAGTCACTGTGCACCTGGAGAAGGTAAGAACATAAACGCCATACTGGGTCAGACCAGTGATCCATCTACACAGTATTTTGACACCTCAGTCTGAGACGGTTCTTCATGGCTTGTCTACACTTAAAATGGTGCAGCAGTGGGTACTCCACCTCCCCAAGAGGAGGTAGATAGGTCAACAGGAGAATTCTCCCATCGATCGAGCACTGTCTACACACTGAGATTAGGTTCATTTCATTGTGTCGCTCAGGGGGTGTGGATATTTTTACTGTGACATAGTTATACTGACCTAATTTCTTAGTGTAGACCAGGCCTCAGTTTTGTCACCTAAAAAAAACTGTTGGGGTCTGGAACTTTCTCTCACATCCTGTACAAGGTACAGCAGGGTGAAATAGTGATAGTATTCAGGCTCATGTCTGTTATACATCCCCCAGAGCCAGGAACCTTGAGAGTTAAGGTTGTATTTCCACTCCTGTTCTTTGGTACAGTATTGCTTGAGCCTATATACTGCTCCACTTAGGGACATCAGAATATTGAGGACTGGAGTCTGACCAGATTTTCAGCTGTAACTTTTAATCGATCCATGTTTCTCGATTGGTCACTCATTCTTTGAGAATGGAGTCAGCTTTTCTTTTAAAGTTGAGTGCATTATCAGAGTGAAGTGCTGGTCTGTCTTTCACCTGTGGTATGTGAACATTGGGCACAACTGGTGTGTCGTGCTGGCAGGTCTCAGTGTGGCAGTGTTCATTTTATGTCATTTCAGTTGTAGTTGATTTAATAAAAGGAATATGAGTTTGCCCATTCTGGACGCTGTCTCCCTGCAGATTGTTGCTACCAGTGGTAATTCCTGCCATTTGGGATTAAACTGAGGTGGTTGAGAATGGGAAAAAGCTGCCTTATATCCAGGCTTTATCTTCTGATGGGCATTGTCAGTTAAGGGCTACACGACCTGGGTTTGATTCCAGCAACTCTGTTTCTTTGTAACAAAAAAGTAACCCCCCTAAATATCCCATATGAGCATTTCCAGAGAACCTGCTGTTTGTGAAGTGTTCTTTACCACTGCCTCTCCTTTTTAGATCAACAAGATGGAATGGTGGAGCAAGCTAGTCCCCACAGACCCAGAAATCAACACCAAGAAAATTAACCCAGAGAACTCCAAGGTAATATCTATTTGTCACCCCGTGAGCCATAGTGAACAGGGGCTGAGAACTTGATCATGAGTTGATTACAGCATTCTTAAACCTTTTGGCCTCTACCATGTATTCACTCTGCAAGCATAGTAAATGGGGCCAAAAGACACAGAATCCAAAGGGGATGAAGACTTGGGAGAAATAGTGATCTGTGGAACTATAAGAAGTGTGGCAGGCAACTCTTCACGCTGCCTCTTGAGAGACCTGGGCTGAATTAGAAGTGGGACTGTCGAATTTCTTTCATCCAGGGAAAACAAGTTATAAAAATTTGTCACTGCCCATGGTGACAATGTTGCATTAGTCTGGGAAGAAATCTCATTTCTGAGTAAGGAAAACCCCTTCTCCTGACTTCATATACCATGCGTTCAATGTTATTCCAGAAAAGTTTGCTCCTATAGAATCCAGTGAGTGTTCATCTGGAGAGGTGTAGGGAGCATGTTAAAAGAAACATGAGGAGACACAGTGCCTCCTCGTGGAACAGTTTTTTGGATCAGAGTATGACTGTAACTGAATATTTGTGAGCGACTTTGTGAGTGTATTCCCTGACTGGAGGTATGGATGGCATAACTAGAAAGCAGTGATCTAGCAAATTAAATAACTCAGAAGTATGAGATTGTGTTGGCTACTTGAATGCTACCCTACCATGCAATCTGATCCAGCAAAACCTTATTGCAGTGAGTGCAGTTGGATTTACAGGTCAGTTTCTATATAAGTAGGTCTGTAGTTTGCATGCTGTGGTGCACTGAAATTTTACTATCTTAGTTCACTGTAAGCAGAGGTTCTGTATGCAGGTCATGGGGCCTGTGGTTTGTTCCTCCATCTATAACAGAATCTCCTTGGGTTTTAGTTGTCAGACCTGGACAGTGAAACTCGCAGCATGGTGGAGAAAATGATGTATGATCAACGTCAGAAATCCATGGGACTCCCCACATCTGATGAACAGAAGAAACAGGATATATTGAAAAAGTGCGTAGAGAGAATTCATCCATGGGTACTTCCTTCCCCACCTCCCTTGAGTAATTTTGTGTGTCAGCCATCTGTCATGGAGTAGTAGGAGGGGGGAGAATGACTGATGGTGCATGAGACGGGTTTGGCCTTGGAGCCTGTCTGCATTCACTTGCAGAATTCAGTTGAAATGTTTTAGACATTGACCCTCAGTGTTGGGATGGAAACATACTGAATTGTGCTGTGTTGTACAGCCCTGCTCTAGGGCTACCTTCAAGTGCAGTGAGTAAGACGCAGCAGGTGGTGTCTGAGCTGGAGGTATTGTCTCTATGGAGCCACTGAGATCATGTAAAAGCTCATTAATCTCCGTCAATCTAGTAGCCCAGATAATCTTTCCTCCCCCACACATCCTACATTAGACAGCTGTCTCCAAGCCAATAGCACGTTTATATCTTTATAGCTCTGTTTCACGTAACTGCACCTTGGAATTCCTGTGAGTAACTTTCCTACCAAGGTCATGTGGGGTCAGTGCCCACATCTGCTGTGGATCATGCAGCTTCCCCTTGTAGGTGCAAAACAGCCTCTTTTCCTTGGGGTGAAACAAGGATTAGTGTAGCAGGACAGTTTCTCCTGGTACTATCTCACCTTCCTTGGTTTTTCTGCACAGATGCAGACTTTACTGGCAGTACTATCTGATATAGTTTTTTGATCAGCACCATAGGGGCTTGTTCAGGCTAAAGGTCCTTCAGGTTTATGTGCCGTGTGCTTCTAGTGAGATGACCTGTCGTTCCAAAACGTACATCAGATCCTAAACTGAGACTGTCTCCCTTCACCGCTCAGGAAGAATCTGGGCTTGCCCTTGCTTCCCTGAGCAGTGTAGACAGGATCTCTTGTACACAAGATCACTCACTGAATGTTCTCCATAAGTTTATTCCCAATGTTCTTCGACTGGTGGAGAATGGGCATGACGTTTAGACTGTCTGGCCCATAGTGGGCTTTGTCAATGTCCAGCTAGATTCCTGCTCTCTGCCAACAAAGTCCCCTCTGCTGACATACAGCTTACTAGAGCTGGGTTTCTGTGCTATCCTTCTCTTGCTACTGTTCTCATTACCACAGTAGCAGAGACATCCCCAGTAATATGTATGACTAAGTAATATGTCTTAAGTTTTTAGATCAGAATCCCCTCACCCCCATTATTAACATTGCAGCTGCTACGTGTCTGGCCTAAAGGTAATAGTTCCCAAGGGTGTGTCCCATTAATAACCGTTGCTCGTTTACACCTGTTGGCCTTGATGACTGGGTAATGTTACTGATATTACTAACAGGAGCAGGAAGAAATGGGGTGTTGTCCAAGGTTTCTTGCACGGGAAGCTCTGCAAATCAACATGGCTACTGTGAGACCTGGAGGCCTGGCGAAGGGGAGGGCAGCAGCCATCATGGTAGCAAGTGAAAGTGACAGCAGAGAGGGCATTGCTGTCGTCCTCCTATGTGGAAGAGGGGATTAATGCGTTCCCACTATACAGGAGCTGTTGTGAGGATAGACTGAACAGTGCCTAGGAAATGGGGGGGGGTGTGTGTGTGTGTGTGTGTGATGATGCAGAGTAGCATGCAGCCTGCCTAGCTCGTTCACTTGTCCACTTTTCTTTCTTGCAGGTTCATGGAGCAGCATCCAGAAATGGACTTTTCAAAGGCTAAATTCAACTGAGCCCCTCTTTTCCCCCTCCACTCCCTTCAGACAGGCCATGGAATGGGACAGGATGTGTGTGGATTGGAGGGAGGGAAGGGTCATCTTCTGACCTTGGGCGAGTAAACACACCTGTCATCCCCAAATGAACTTGCCATGGAAGCAGCTTCATGACTGGCATCCCCACTGTTGTCAGTCCAGCACAGTGCAAGGCCCTTGTATCAGTTTGCAGCAGCAGCAGCGCCTGTCAGACATGTAGCCAGCTGGCTCCCATTTATATAGACTGCAAGGACCTTGCTTGGTGGAGAGGAGGGGGTAAAGCAAGTCAGGCTAAGCAAGTCTGGCTAAAGCAATGTTTGAACATCTCCTGGGGCTGTCACTTGCCTCTTGAGGACCCCCTAGCCCCAGTTCTTGGTTAAGAACCAGTCTAGTTATGACAGGAGTGGATCTGATGCAGCTGTCCTCCCAACTCCTGCTTTGAAACTGAGCAGTTGGAGCCTTTATGGGCAAACTTCCATCTTCTGTTTCCCCCTGATCCTCCCTCCCTCCCTGATGTACCTGCTCCAAAGCAAGCTGCATCTGTAAAACTCTTATAGGACATAGCACCCTGGCTAGGACCCACCCCCTATGTTTATTAGGCAAATTGACCCAGAGGGGGATCAGCCGTGGCATTTGGGGTATTGGTCCTACCTTCAGTAATACAGCGCTGTTCACAGTGGGTGAGTCCCTTAACTCTTCCTGCATGACTCCTCTGCTCTCCTGTAGGAACAGTTGGCTTGTTTTGTAACGCTTTCCTAGCCTTCATCTGTTTGTCGAGGGGGGTGCCCCAATAAGACCTGCCTTCACCCTTGGTCTTTGGAGTAGAGGCTAATGTGCCAATTAAACTCCATTTTATCTACAACAGAGAAGGATTTTACTCTTGGTCCACACGGGTACAAATCCATTTCAGTTATCAGAGGACGTTGTTCCACTAGTCACCACACTGCTGCTCAGATTAGTTGGGAAGGGGCTTTGCGGCCTTTCTAACTCGGGGGAGGTGCTAGAGCTGAATCGTGCCTGGGGAGCAAGGAGGGGCCAGTGGCTGATTTGCCCACTGAGTGGGATTGGCTCAGTCTGTTCTTGGGCCTGGTGAAAATGGGACAAGTGGATCGCTACGGACTTCAGGTGAGAGGTCACTACAGGTGAGAGGTCACTAAAGTGACAGAGGGGTGTGTGGAAATTCTGCTAGCCACTGAATGAGCAGCACTGAGGCCGACCAGCAAAGGGAGGGGTGGATGGTAGGCAGGAGGGAGCCCTCCGGGCAGTGACAGCTCTTGCTGGAGGTTTGATCGCTCCACCTATTTCAAGTTAGTGTTTTCCAAGAGGCCTCCTCTCTTCCACCCGTTGATTGGCCAGCAAGTGTCCCCAGCGTTCTCTCCTCTCCAGGGTGCTGCTGACTCGAGTAACTTGTTTTGTGCATGTTCATATCATTGTTAAAGCTGCACTTATAAAATAAAGGCAATATGCTGATCTGGGATCAGTTTGCCTGAGGCTGGGCAGTCATCTCTGACTTGTCACTAACTGAAGCATGCAGCTAGGGTGTGATTGAGCCTGGCTCCAGCTTGTACACTTCAGTCCGGGCTGGCCAAAGGCCCTATTCTTTGGCCTACCCTCTGCCTGATCAGTGCTGCGCCTGTGAAAAAGAGGCTTGGTGCATAATATGGCACGGAGGCTTCTTTTTGCCATGCACATTGCTGTGCAGGAACTAGGCCTGAGCCCTGGTGTGGTTATGGAGTGAGAGCAAGTCTTTACTTCTCACATCTGCTGCCTCTATGACTTTCCCCCTATATCAGATGGAGTAGAAAAGTTGCCTTTTGGTATTACTGGAGGGGCTAGTGAAACTGACGGAAGGGGCAGGTTGGGCAAAGTCCCCTGTGCCTGGGCTGTTTGTTTTCAGTTTGAAGCAGTGGGACACGGTGGCTTATTTGCACTCAGCTGAGCCAAGGCCAGTCTGTTCTGTCTCAGCTTTTGTACATTTTGGCCCTACACATCAGTGTTGCCTGTACAATCCCTTACAGCAGCAGCCTTGTAACAGAACGTGGAGCTGGGCAGCTGCCACTCTCCACTATTCACTGGGCAGGGGTGCTTCCTTACGCTTTCTGCCTCAGCTTCAAACCCTGCTGGCGAGGCTATGCTGTAGCTTCACAACCAGTTATCTTCCTTTCTACCCTCACTGAAGTTAAGTGTGCAGACATATAGGAAAAAGTATTTCAGGGTCTTATATTAAAACTGACTGGGCCAGCCACTAGCATGACACACACAAGCGTTATTTCTCTCTGCTGTGCAGGCTGAGTAACTATGTTAAGTTCCTGGAATGTATGGTTTATATATGCTAACTTTTCTGCCCAGTTCTGTTCCTGGAGTACAGCAGGCAAAAAAATCAGGTCAGTATATCTGCAGCTCTTAAGCCTGCTCTGGGGCATGTGGGTTGAGAGCCTACCCTGACTGAACTGCAGTGCAGAGAGGGGGCAAGAGAGTGTCGCTGAGGGCAGGTGCCTGCCTGGTTCTGTCTGTCCCTTGAGGTGGGAGAACAGCAGGATCTATGAGAAAGACAAAGCTAGCACCAGGCTTAGCTTCCTGCCTTCGGCCCCTCCCAGTGAGCCAAGTACAGGCAGGTGGGAGGCCATACCTGCCTGTAGCACCACCCTCCTTGAACCATGTCCTCAGTTCACCAGCACCACTTCATCCCTCACTGGAGAAATCTAGTTCTGTCACCCTGTTTGGTTGAGGGAAGTAGGGTCAGATCACAGGGTGGGAGGAGGAGGAAGATGGATGAGCAAACTGCATCTCTTGCTTCCAATAGTGCAAACCCCACATGAGAGCAGGAGTCAGTCCACAGCAAGCAGGGCTCTAACATCCATATGCAGGCACAAGAATATTTATTGCTAACCCAGCAGTGAAAATAAGTAGATCAAAAGTAGCAAAAGTCATTGTGATGTAATTGTCTATAGAACTGAAGTGAGAAACCTTTAGACGAGTGCCTATTCTTAATTTTTTTTAAATACAGAACCTCTTATTTTGATTGAGACAATTCCTGATACTGAACTTAGCCGCTGTTGTTCACTTCATGACTGTTGGGGTACAAAACTCATCTTATACAGCACATGATGGTGGTGAACCTTAACCATACTCTTAAGATGTTAAATCTCAATTTTCTAGTCCAGTCTAGCACTAGAATTCCCATTTTATAAGTGCCAACCAGCTGCAGCAGCACCCTATCACAGCAGACCAAATACAGCTGAAGGAAGACCCCAGTGGCAGAAACAGATGCCATCTTAGAGGTGGGTGTTGTTGATTCAGGGGAATAGTTCTGCTTTATTATTCATGTGTGCAGGGAGATTTACCCCCTCCTGAGAATGAACCTGCTTCAGTTATGGGAATAGCAGAGGCTACCATCCTAGGTTGTTTGTGAATCAAAGCTTGGCTTTAGGCCTAAATCCCTGGACTTTAACCCTTCCAGCCAGCGGAATGGAAGGTGTTTCTCCCTGCTGACCTTGTCCTGTGCCACTACCGAGCTGTCAATGACTCCCACCAGGGAAAGATCAATAAAAACAACACTCCCCTCCCCCACTGAGTGTGTCATACTGGAGTGAAATAAACCAAAGCAGAGAAAGGAGGTTTCTGGTTCCAAGCCGCTCTAAAGGTGGATCCACAATTGCAGACCCTAAGTGGTCTAGTTACATATGTCATAGACACTTCCTATGACTAGGAGTGATAGGCTCCCAAAAGCCCTGTTACATCTGCTGAAAAACATGTCCAGAGCTAAATTGGCAGCAGTGCCTGGTATAGACCTCCACCAGTACAGGGGGAGAGTGTGGAGAGGGGCACCTACCCTTTTAACTGCTTTGCCACAAAAGCCACCACTCACCTGGGTCAGTGCTGCCACCCCTTGGCAAAGAAAGGAGCATTCAGCGCACAAGTATGTTAATACTAGTCACCATTCTCAAGCAGGTTTAACTTGAAAGGTGGTTTTCAAGATAGGGGCAATGTCCCCCAGGCTCTCTGCCCTGCTGTGGCCACTCAGACTGCAAGCAGGAAGCACAACACAATCAATCATCCTGTGACAGGCGCTGGCGTTGCCTAAGACAAGTTTGCCTCCGAGCAATAGAGGGGGGAGCTAGCTGTGCATCGGTGACATAAGAGCAGGAACAACAGAAGCAGCCCAAGACCCATGAAAGATCTCGAGCTTTTGGGCTCAGGGTTCAACAACTGACTATGCCTTTGGAGGGGTCCTGCACCTCTTCGGCTAGGTCTGCCCTGCAGCTGGGAGCGAGGGTAGAGACACTTCCTAGCAGGGCTCGAGCTAGTGTGCTAGCAAGCGCCAGGTAACCACTGCGGCTCTGAGTCGAGCCCGCTTGACTTCCTAAGCTTCAGCGCCTGAACTCCAGCCCAAGCTGCAACGTCCATGCTACTTTTACTGCGCTAGCTCAGTCTGGCTGCCTGGCCTGGGAGGCTCGCTCGCAGCTGCCATCCTCAAGCAGCCTCAGCTCGTCCTTCCCCACATATTTAGGCAAAGCCCTGAAGCCTCCTTGTAGAGGTGTTTCCAGACTGAAATATAATTCGCTCCCCCTCCCACTTTCCTTTTTCCATCACCAGCCCCTGGCTCAGCTTCTTAAGCTACACGTTAAATGGTCCAAGAAGCAGCCCCGGGAATAGTTCTTTATAAACAGCAAAGCCCCGCAGGCGAAAGAACAAGTACAAGGCATTTAAAATCGCTGCTTATTAACTTGAACAGAGGCTGCAGCTCCCACTTTAAGGGGGGAAGTTAGTACAGACTGGGCTGTGAAAGAATCAAGGCAGAACAGTCCATTTTCCAGCATCACTTTTTGACTGCATGGAAATAAACTATTCAATCATTTTCAAGAGGTGGGTGGATGAGGAACACGGTGTTGAGTTGTTTTTCTTTGCATGTGCCAAACCGTAATTAAAAAACACAGACCAGAGTTAGGGGTGCTAACCCTCCAGGATTGTCCTGGAGTCCCCAGCAATTAAAGATTAATTAAAGATGTCATGTGATGAAACCTCCAGGAATATATTAAATCAAAACTGCCAACCTTAAGCAGAGTCTGTTCAGTCACAGGAAGATCAGTCCCTTTTTGCTAACTTTAACAAAATAGAACTGAATTGCTGTCAAGAGGTTTGAAAGCAGGGGTCTGTGCATATGGAGTTGTTTTCACAAGGATGTTCTAGATGCATATGTATACAGAGGGACACAGCCAGGCTGAAGGTGCTACCATGGTTGCTCAGGTCAATGACCTGTGTGGTACTAGATTTGTGCTAAGGACATAGTCATGGGACAGATCATAAAATCTCTGAAGAGCACCATTAGCTGGTTTTCCAATGGTGATTAAGACACATGCTCTGTGGAGACCTGCTATTTATTTCATTGAAATCTTAACCAAAAAATCAAAATGTCAACAGTGAAATAAAGATGCTGACTCAAGCTCCCAAAAGGAAGTAAATTCACAGGTGGTTTTCCAACATAACCTCAGTCCTAACTCCTCCTGATTTTAGCTGCATGCATGTTCATCATGAAGACCGGTTCCTGTTAAATCCACAGATATTTACGTAACTAACAGGTGTGAGACAATGGGACTGCAGGACACTTTGATTCATCATGAATCAGACTCTCTTTTAAGGAAACACCCATAAGTTGAGGGGTTTGTGAGCTCTCAACTGAGGGGTGGGAGGGGGGAAATCCTCTCTCATGGGTGTTCATTTAGACTTTGGAGGTAAATGTATGTTACAACCAGTCTGCCTAAAAATCCCCTTCCTCCTGTGTCGCTCAGCTCTTGGCCTCTTGTAGCGTTATGGTACTAGCTCCCTAGTCACCATATTCTTCCCAAAAGAGCACTTGCCCCGTTCAGTACCATGCCCAATACTGAAACTCAGAGTGGAGCCAGATGCAGCAACTAAGGCTGACAACTGAATGACAAAACTTGTGTCTTTCAGAGGTGTTAAAAAAGCCAAAAACACAACCGGGCAAGACAAAAGCTTTCCTGCGGCAAGCACCAGTGTGTACAGTGTGTTGTTGGCAGGAGCGCTCTCCTGCCGACAATGCAAACGCCGCTCGTTGGAGGTGGAAGTTTATTGTCAGCAGGGGAGCCCACAAACAGCAGCTACTCTGCCTGACTTTTAGCAGCACAGCTGTAGTGACACAGCCATGTCGCTAAAAGATGTGTAGACACAGGCTAAGAAATTGCTGGACTGACAAACATGACAACTCTTCTGGTAGCAAAAAGATGTTGCAAATTCATTCAACACCTAGGCATGAATGGGGAGAACACAGCAAACAAAAAACAAAGTGACACAGGCTTGGGAGTGAATTTCAAACACTTTCACAGCTATTCTACAAGGAACCAAGAAGTGAGATGGATGCATTGTCAGATCTTTATTTTAACAGGCTAAGGTGGCAGTAGACATCCTAGTTACTCCCTAGAAATATTCTTAGAACAGCAATTAATGGGGGTTTGGAACCAAGGGCCAGCTCGGTATGATTACATGGCTTTCTAGGGCAGGAACATGTTTCACCATGTGTGTGCACAGTGGATAACTTGATGGGCTCCCCCAATTGTGGGTGAGGCCTGTAGTCACAGCTGCAGTACAAAGAAGTAATAACTTGTGTCACAGCTTTTCGGGTGGCCTGGTGTGTCAAAAATATGCCTGATCACTACTACAAACCAAACAGCAATTCTGTGGCACTCAGCCATTCCCCACCACTAATTCAAAATAAGCTAACCCCAGGCAGGAAGTCGGCAAAACAGAAGGGAAACCTACTTGGGTCCCATAAAGCAGCTGGAAAGGAGGAGTACGTGGCTCGTCCTAGAGCAGCTTTTTGTGAGGGGGCTGCCCTGTGATTAGCTGGCTGCAAGCTGTCGGACCCTCTTCAAAACAGACTGGGATAGCGGAGAAGACATTCTGTGGCCAGAGCACAGTTGCAGGACCCGGATTAGAAGGCTATTCACAAAGCTGCCTGAAAGGCAGCTTCAGTTACTGCCACTCAAGTGGAGCTGGCCGTATCAGTTCTATATACCTGTTGCCAGGATCGGCTCCAGCTTTTTTGCCGCCCCAAGCAGCAAAGAAAAAAAGAGATAAAGCCATGATCAGCGGCACTTCGGTGGCAGCTCTACTGTGCTGCTTCATTGTTTGGTGGCAATTCGGCGCCCGGTCCTTCCCTCTGAGAGGGACTGAGGGACCCGCCGCTGAAGACCCTAACGTGCCGTCCCTTTCCCTCAGCCACCCCAATCACCTGTTTCCTGCGCTGGTTCCTGGAGGCGGCCCTGCCTGTTGCCCTAGTTCACCAATAAAACAGCTCTGCTCACAAGCAAAGGTTCTTCTCTGGCAGAGCCTGTCCAGCCAAGACTCACCACCAGCCTAGAACAAAGATTTTTTCCTCCCTTTATATTTTGTAAATGAAAATAAAGAACCTTAAAAAGGAAGGCTGTCTTCCTGCAGGCATCTGATGGGATATTTAGTGCTGATGGAAGATGGCAGCTTGAGAAGCCTACAGGCAGATGTCCTCTACTTAGCCCAACAGGAACCATGCCAGTAAATGCAGTGCAAACGTCTTTCCCTGGACTTCCACATGGAGGGCCTATCTGCAGGAGCAAGTGGGGAGTTTGGTCTCAATCTTTTGCCTCTCGAGACAGAGAACCATGGCTCCCAAATGGAACAGGGGAGTTGTGCTAGAGAGATCAGGAGGTTCCTTTGATTGACCATCTCTCTCCCATCCCCTCCCCACCCCCAAAAGGAAGAGTGACAGCAGGTGCAGGAGCAGGACTTTGCAAACTAGCTGCTAGTTGAGTAACTGACTTTAAAAAGGTAAAACTGGTCCTTCAAGTCAGAGGGTCAAGAGAACAAAAAGCTCTGACCTCCCTCCCCCGCCCCCGTACCCTTCATGAGGGTGTAGCTCCGCCAGATGGATTAAATGAGTACAAGATTGGAAGGGGAAGACGCTGCAGAAAAGATTGTCCCCACTTTGGCCTCAGTTCTGTAGAACTGTCATTGACAGGCTGCCCTTTATTAACCCCCCCATACACACATTTCCCTGCACACAGACAGCTCCTAAGAGGCTATTTGATTTACACAGATCCTCACTGCTCCCCAGACACCAGGCTGCATTAAATTAACCAAGAATAAAAAAAAGGCACACAGACTTAACCCCACGGTCAACCACAAGAGAAACTTCTAGCTGGAGCACTGCTGTTCCTTCTCTCCCAGACCCTTCAGCACAGGGTGTGCTTAAAATCTGCTTCAGGTTGAAATTTAGAGCATAATTAAATAAGGAGCAATTAAAAAAACAAAAAAAACGGTGAGAAAGACGGAGACAAACATAACATACAACAGGTTAGATGGTTTCAGGGATAGTTTTATACCTCCAACACCCACCTTTTTTTCACTCGGTGTTTTAATCCACATACATTGTCAGGCACTATTGGCATAAGTGGCTGTATAAACAGTTGTAAAAGTCTGCTGTTGCATCTGGGCAGCAGCCATTAGCAGCTCTTCCTGAAACTGCCTCGTCATAGGTGCTACATGCAACCTACTGCCCAGTTTGTCCCAGGAGTAGGCACCAGGCTACCTTGTCACGTAAATGTCCATTTTAAAAAGTAAACTTATCCGAATACAGATTTACAAACTAGTTCAGAAGCCAGGAGCCAGCAAGGCCCATTAAATGTAGTATGCAAAATATTACGTATTTACAGCCAGTCTCTGTTTGCCAGGAGTCCTGGCCACCGCTTTGGGTCATGAACAAGAGGGAGGGCTTTTTTTCAAATTTACATTTCATTGCTTTAAAAACAAAGCCTAGGGAAAAACAATCAACTCACCAAAACGTCAGTGACCCCTGCATTGCCAGACCATCCCTCTGAGCCCGCCAAACATGGAACACAGAGCCACAAGAAAACACAGCCAAATGTGGGAGAGGTTTCAACGTGCTGTGGGATCGGTTATTTAGCCAAAATCTCATTGCTGAGTCAGCACTGATTCATGAGCCAGTGTTTCTGATGTTTCAAGGGACATGATTGAATCTGTATTTTTTAAAAGCAAGTAATTTACGAGAACAGCAAGTAGGTCTGAGTGGGACTTAAATGTGGCTCAGGTGAATGGCTCTGCCCACAACTGCCACCTATATAAGCCCTACTTAGTGAAGTGAGGAACTAAAAGCTCCAAATCTTTGAAAAGCACAGGAGGCAAACACAGGCTCTAGAGTCCCAGCCTACAAGCTCAAGACACCCTCCCTTAGCTTAAGCACAGAAGTGCGGCCTACACCAGGGCCAGAGCCCACCTTTGCCACTGTCTGTTTCTAGCAGCACTGGACACTTTGGTTTCATTGCTGCTTAATGCCACCAACAAGCTATTCCCCTGCTAAGGCACCGAGGTGTATAAACAAATCTCATGGCTGGGTGTGTTTACTTTCTGATAAACAAGCCAGTGGAGATGGCAGAGAGTTGCAGCCCTCAGGCTTCTGCAAAGCTGCAGCCCTCAAGGTCACCCAGTTTGGGGCCTTTAGGGTGGCGACACTACCTGTTCTTTTGTAACTGGATGCAGCAGGGAGGGCACCACTCCTAGGAAAGAAGCTGAGCATGCTGAACACCCCTGGGCGAAGGGGAGCGAGAGTCACATTTACACAGGAATAATCAGTTCCCTACATACACTTCCTGGAGAGTTCCCCCACAAAGCCCTTCTCCCTCCCCTTAAAGGCAACAGCAAAGTTTTTCAGGGAGCATTTCTAGAGAGCATTTAAGATCCCATACACACAGGCAGAGGTACAGGGAGGACTGATTTGTAATTTTAAAAAAAGTCTGCTCTTTCGCTTACCTGCTAAGACCCAAGTTCAAGGCTTTCTCCAACAGTTAACATGACCACCAAGGGCTATGTAAGCCTTGGCAGATGAGTGAGGGAAAAGCTGATTGGCAAATGAATTACAAATCAACATCTGTGTATTTAATACCTCATGTCAGTGGTTCTCACCAGACTGGCAGTGATTTAAAGTTGTTATTCAATGATTGCATGATAACCTGAGAGACCAGAGTTGGGTCTCAGTCCAGTTAGTCTCTTCAACAAGTTGTCCACATTGCAACTAGCACTAATTGGCTTGGTTGCTTTGTTGGCACCCACTACAAAGAGGCCAAGGATTAAATGAACCCTGGAGGCTGTACTACCCTCTCTTTTCTGAGGTGGTCCCTCCAGAACAGGTGTAAGGCACTTTGTCAAGAAAGCTTGTCTGGCTATTGTGCATAGAGGACTCAGCCTCTGGGACCATCAAAGCCAGCAACAGTAAGTAGAGATCTGGGATCTTAAACAGCTGGGTGTTCTTACAGCCTTGGCGTTCACTTCAACAGAACTGCTACAAATGGAAAGACGTTCCACAGGGTGGTAGAGATCATCAACAAAGCTACACAACATACATTAACATCTACAGTGCCAGATGGGCAAACACTGTACAGCTGACTCGGAGCTGGACATCAGCTGGATGGCTGACATCTGGTTGGGTACTAAATCTGCACTCCAAGAGCGGAAGTAGAACCGCACATTCCCACAAAGGCAGAACAAATTCCTCTTGTCAGGATCCCCTGGTCCATCTTCTGTTCCCTGAACTTATGTCTCACCATCTGAGTAAGTTCACTAGATTCATGGTCCATTTCCTCGAGGTTCTGTTATGATCCCCCACAAAAAAAAAAGCCAATGCACCCCACAGGTTGAGGGGCAAGTTGAACTTTAACAAGGGAAAAAGAGAACTGAAGAAAATAAAGTGGCATAGCACATTTTATTTTAAAAGAGATGAGGAGCTCTGTTTGCCGTAAGGCCCAGCGACCTCTCCCGCCACAGAGCGCTGCCTTGGTCCATGATCCTAGCAGTAAACCTGAAGCAGCGGTGTTCCAGACGAATCTGTCTCTGTGTCCTGGTAGGAGGAAGCTCTGCTCATTGGAGACCCTTGAGGAAAAAGAAGAAAAAAAAAAAAGGGAGAGGGTGGGAAAGAATAAATTCACATAAAATGGCACAGACTCAGCAGCAAAATCCTCAGGAGCTAGACAGATACAGCTGCCATGAAGGGTCTTAGGTATCTCGAGGGAAGAGAAAGCAGCATGAGGCCCTCAGGCGGGGAATAGGCCAGAGTATCAGAGGCAACTTTCAGAAGAGATCCTGTCACTTTACACACACACAGAGGAACTAGCAGCTCAGCCTAAGGCCGCTCTCTGATGCAAAACATTAAAAGCAACATGAGAGAGAAACAAAGGCCAAGGCATCTGCTGGTAAATAATTTGCCCCTGCTGCTTCACTTCACTGCAAGTTACCCTCGGACTGAAGTCAAAATCCCATCCTAACTAGGCTTTCACTTCCCTTCAAACTGTGTCAGAAGGTTTGGGGACTGAAAACCCTCAGGTGTGGCCTCAAGCCCCAGGAGAAAAGTGTGTATGTGCGTGTAGAGGGGGGAGGGAGTTGTATAAACTCTGATCTTTGTTTCATTCCCTTTTGCACCAGGAAAGGTCTAAATGAGGAGCATCATGAGGCTTGAACACAGATTCAAGGCCACTACACTGCATTTCTAGAGCACCCTTCATCCAGCTGTAAGCGTACAACACCCTGAGAGGTGGGTGCTATTCTTGTTTTACAGACTGGGAACTGAAGCCATGTGCAGTATGGGAGGTTTGGGGAAGCTCCCTCACCACTGCAGTATATCTGGGAACTATCCTGGGTCCTCCCAATGAAGGAAATGGCCTCTATTCAATAAGTGCCACATCTCTTAAGTCACAGATGGAAGAGCCTTTACTTTCTCACTGAGAGAGACATGGAGGTGTTACCTGCAGTGCTGAACCGCCTCATATTCCTGGCTATCACATCTGCTGTGGTTTCCTCTGATATCTGCACAGCCAAATCTGGAAAGAAAATTCAGAAGTGCTGAGAAGGGAAAGACTGAAGGTGTAGATGGTGTATGTGCAGACACACCTGCCAGCATCATATAACGCTCTCTCCCAATAGCCACTAGTCCTTGCATGGATCCAGCTGGCTATCAGGGCTAAGCTCACTACTTCTTTATTCTTTAGGTTTAAGAAACATTCTTGTGCCTCTGACAACTATTTAAATATGATAAAGGAACAGCAACCCTAAAGCTAAATAACCAGCGAGCCCAAAAATAGAATAGTCCTACTCTCTCCCCAAACAATATTTGCTTCAAGAGCCTTAAGACAGCGCGCCTTGTGGCATGTCCTGCAGGTGAGCAGTTTCAGGTACTCAGACAAGGAGGGGTGCACATTCCAAAGAAAGAGGCCCTCACACTTGGTCAGCAGCTCCCCGCCCCCCCCTTTTTTTTTTTTAGGGTTAGGCAGCACTTGAGATACTTCCAGGTAACTAAAACCTAAGAGAAGAATGATAGGGGACAAGCTAGTGACCGGCCTCAATGTGCAGTTCAGAAGTCTGGAAGTGTATCAGGTTATGTTACTGGAGTCTAGGTTAAGGGTGAGAGTAGGGGAAGGAAAGGCTTTCCGGAAGCAGAATGAAAGAGATTAGAAAATTAACATGGTGAAAACATCCTCCAGGCCAGGCAGCTTTCCAAGGTTGTTGATAGACAACAATTGTTTCAGATTTGTTACGGGGTTGGGAAAGTTCCTTCATGCTACAGACAGAGAAGCTGAGATTCCTTTGGCTCAAGAATGAGGCAAGGGGAAGAAAGCATCTGGAGGTGAACATTATCCATGAACAATATTGGTCAAAGCTTAATTAAGAAGGCCAGCTTACTAGCCTTAGTGGAAGTGCTCTGGCATATGCCAGTGACCTGATCTGATCATCCCAGTGACCTGAGTTTGACTCATGGCTTTGCTTCCTAAGATGGGGTTAGGGAGGAGGGCCAGGACGAGCGTATGGCCAGCCCCTTATATCACTCAGTGCAAACTCCTCTGACAGAGTAAAGTATGGTGAGTTATGCAGAAGGATAATAGCTGCAAAGTGGCTTCTCAGGGACGTGGGTAGTGGCCATCTTCAGGGTTTAGAAGGGGAATGAGATTCCCACAACTCAGGAAAATAACCTTAATGCTACAGTTCAGTTTCCAACTCTACCCCCTGCAAACTCCAAAGCAGGAGCTCTCACAAGTCTGGGGTTCCATATCCCAAGTTGAACCCAGCTCTCAGACACAGGAAACTGAGCTGCAAAGCTAGTGTGGACAAGGGACTTGCACGTACCATCTTGGCTGGTGATTAGGGACTCCAGCATGGTTTCATTGCCACTGTCCGGTGGGTTTCCTCTGCTCGCCTTCTGCTCGTGGCTCTTGGTGGCAGGAATGGAAATGGGGGGCCGGACCCTGCTCTTCCGGGTACTGATGCGTATAATGCCTCGGACTAGCCTGCACTCAGCATCCTGCTCATCCAGGTTGTAGTCCTGAGTGATGCTATTGATCAGGTCTGAGATCTTGTTGGTCTTCTCCAGGAAGACAGTGTCTGATGTGCACTTGGCCAGCTCATCAATCTGGTGGACGCTGAAGAGCTCTGTCAGTTTCTTGAAGATCAGGACATCAATCTCTTTGCTGGACATAGAGCTGCTCAACTCACTGAGATCCAGATCAGACTCGTGGAAGGAGTAATACTCCTCCGAGCTCCGGTGGCTGCTGGGGAGTGGTGGTTTTTCTATGCTGTTCCTGAAGGTCTTCTCTGGCAGAGGCTCTTTGTAGCCCGAATCTGCATCTGTATGGTTGCCAGGGCTCCGGTTCGGATAGACAGGGATCCCCTTCAGTTTCACATCTGGGTAACTGAAGCTGCTCCCCATCGCGTTCTTTTTGATCTGGTTCCCATTCTTTTCAGCGGGGGAGATGTTGCCAGGGCTGTTGCTAGGCACATGTCCATTTTGCTCTCTGTTTCTTCCATCATCAATTGAAGTCTCAGTGTGACCCAGGCAGGGGATGTGAATGCTGCAATTCTTAAAGCAGCCCCCACAAGTCACTATACAGCAGAGAACGGCCTTGGAGGCATTCCAGGCTTGAGTCAAAGAAAGACAGCACAAACTCTGGGTCTGAGGAACCTCTGCTGAGCCAGAAATAAAGGTAATTGTTTCTGCTTCCCTCCCGTTGGAGTCTTTGAGGTCAGCTTTGCGGGTTCTCCTGTCCCGTGCTTGCTGAGCCAGCTTGCGGCTCTGTTTGAGTTCAGGTGTGGATTTGCTGAACACCTCCAGGCTGATGTCACACTCTTTGGATGGGTTGATCCTTTGGGGCACAGCATCCTGGTGGGATAGGTTCATCCGATGTTTGCTGATTACTTCTTGGGGGTGTCTTGTTCTCCTGCCCAGCATGGCTCACCACCTCAGGCACCTGAAGAACAAGGTCTCATGTCAAATTTAGAACCATTGTCACAGTAACTTTGTCTCCAGCCCGTGTCTAAGAATCCTCAGAGAAGGACGAGACCTGGATCATCTAGCCCAGCAGTTCTTAAACTGTGGGTGGGGACCCCAAAGTAGGTCGTGACCCTGTTTTAATGGGGTCACCAGGGCTGGCATTAGACTTGCTGGGGCTAAAGCTGAAACCTGAGGGCTTCAAGCCCTGGGTGGCAAGGTTCAGGCTTTGGCCCCTGGTGATAGGGCTCAGGTTACAGGCCCCCTACCCAGGGCTGAAGCCCTCGGGCTTTGGCTTTGGCCTCACCAGCCCAGGCAGTGAGACTCGGGCAGACTCAGGCTTCGTTCCCCCCCTACTGGGGTCATGTAGTAATTTTTGTTGTCAGAAGGGGGTCACGGCGCAGTGAAGTTTGAGAACCACTGCCCACCCCCTGACCAGGGCAATGTTCCCTGCAGTACCCGTACTCATTCTTTAAGCATCTAGTTTTAAGTGCCTTCCAAAAGGAAGCAGCAAGTCAGAAAAGCCACTTATTTTTTAAAATGCTACTTTTAGCAGCATCAGAGTCACTATAACCTTCAGAAGAGTTTCCCCAGCCCAAATGGAAGGAGATCAGACTCTGAAGTTGTTCAGAAGGCGGGTGGTGCTAGCTGGCAGCTTCCCTTTACACATTCTACCTTTTTTTGAACAGTTTCCCTTTCGTCTTGCATTCTTTGGGCTTCAGCCAGGCTCTAGGAATAAGCCATATCAATTTCAAAACACATCGTGCCTAGGAGGAGATGACAACTAACTGATCATTATACAAACAGCTGACCAAGACAGTGTGCTCTAAGCTATTTGCTTAGATTGTGTTTGGCAATGCCATATGCAATGCCATATGCAAAAAGCACTGAAGGAAAAACTGATTTTGCTTCTCTTTTCGTTTCGATTGCAGATGTTTTCAGGGAACTGAACGTAGATGCCAAATTAGTCTCAAATCAGACCTCCGAAGTAAAGCTCTGATGTGGTTTTTACATACAAGTTCAATGTCATGCTGCGTGCAACCACTACATTGCTGTACCCTTGCGGCCTGGGCTAGCAGTGGCTACCACTGCGGCAAATGAAAAACAAACAGCCTTAAAGGGCACATCTTTCCACTACTCTCTGGTCTCAGCACACCCTCTCCGAATGCAATATGCTTAAATTTAGATCCTTGAATTTACCAAAGGAGAGTTGAATATATAAGTCACCACGTGTTTTGAGGAAAAATAAATGCATGCAGCCCAATGCTTGAATCAAGGTATATCAGACTTTCCCTCTGTGCCATTATTGTAGCTACTTTCTCCCACTCTCTTTGGGTTCCAAAGCTGTCCAGCAGATATCAACTACCAGCCACAGGATCTTGTTATTAGATTGAAGAGCCCAATTTTTTGTTCCAGAAAGTGGAGAAAGTAACAGGAGGACAGCCATTTTCGACTTGATTCTGAGCAACAGGGAGGAACTGGTAGTGAATCTGAAAGTGAAAGGCAATGTGGGTGACAGTGAACATTCAGTGATTGATTTCACAACTCTTAAGGAAAAGGAGTGAGAGCAGCAGGATAAGGATAATGGACTTATAAAAAGCAGACTTCAACAAACTCGGAGAATTGGTAGGTAGGTCCCATGGGAAGAAAATCTAAGGGAAAAGGGAGTTCAGGAGAGCTGGCAGTTCCTCAAGGAGACAATATTAAAGGCACAACTGCAATCTATTCTGAAGCAAAGGAAAGATTGGAAGAATAGGAAGAAGCCAATATAGCTCCATTAGGAGCTCTTTAAATAACCTGAAAATCAAAAAGAAATCCTACAAAAAGTGAAAACATTGTCGAATTGCTCAGGAAAAGTACAAAAGAACAGCATACATATGTAGGGACAATATCAGACAGACAAAGACACAAAATGAGTTACACCTAGCCCAGGGCATAAAAGGGAATAAGAAGAGGTTCTTTAATTACATTAGGAGCAAGAGAAAGATGAAAGAAAGTGGAGGTCCTCTACTTAGTGGTGAAGGAGAACTAACAACTGAGCTCAAGAAAGCTGAGGTGCTTAATCCCTATTTTGCTTCAGTCTTCACTAAAAAGGTTAATGATGACCAGATACTCAACACAACACAAGCCAAAACAGAGAAAGAACAGGTTAAAGAGTATTTAGATATGTTAGACGTATTCAAGTCAGCAGGGCCTCGAGAAATTCATGCTAGGGTACTTAAGGAACTAGCTGAACAATCTTGGAGCCATTAGCAATTATCTTTGAGAACTCCTGCAGGATGGGAGAGGTCCCAGACCAAGAGAAGGCTGAACATAGTACCTATCTTTCAAAAGGGGAACAAGGAGGATCTAGGGAATTACAGACTAATCAGCTTAACTTCAATACCTGAAGATACTGAAGCAAATTATTAAATTATTTGTAAGCACCTGGAGGATAAAAGGTTTATAAGGAATAGCCAGCATGGATTTGTCAAGAAAAATCATGCCAAACCAACTTAATTTCCTTCTTTGATAGGATTACTGACCTAGGGGGAAGCAGCAGATGTGATATACCTTGATTTTAGTAAGGTTTCTGATACAGTTCCACATGACATTCTCATAAGCAAACTAGGGAAATATGGTCTAAGTGAAATGACTATAAGGTGGGTGTACAACTGACTGAAAGACTACTTGAATAGTTATCAGTGGTTTGATGTCAAATTGGGAGTCCCACAGGGGTCAGTCCTGGGTTTTGTACTATTCAATATTTTCATTAATGACTTGGATAACGGAGTAGAGAGCATGCTTAATTGCAGAATTGCAGATGACACCAAACTAGGAGGGGTTGTAAGCACTTTGTAGGAGAGGTTTAAAATTCAAGATGATCTTGACAAACTGGTGAATTGGTCTGAATTCAACAGGATGAAATTCAGTAAGGACAAGTGTAAAGTACTTCAGTTAGGAAGGAATAATCAGATGCACAACTACAAAATTGCTGAAAAAGATCTGGGACTATAATGGACCATGAACTGAATGAGCTGTCAATGTGATTCAGCTGCAGAAAAGGCAAATATGATTCTGGGATGTATTAAAAGGGTGAGATTCTGTGGCCTGCGTTGTGCAGGAGGTCAGACTAGATGATCATAATGGTCCCTTCTGACCTTAAAGTCTATAATTCTATGAAAATAAGTGTTTATGTAATTGCCCTGCTCTATTCAGCACTGGAGAGGCCGCAGCTGGAGTACTTTGTCTCATTCTGAGTACCACAGTTTAGGAAGGATGGGGACAAATTGGAAAGAGTCCTGAGGAGAGCAGTAAAAATAAGAGGTTTAGAAAACCTGAGCTATGAGGAAAGGTAGAAAAAACTGGGCATGTTTAGTCTTGAGGAAAGAAGACTGAGGGGCAACCAGATCACTCTTCCAACATGTTCAGAGCTGCTATAAAGAGGATGGTGATTAATTATTCTCCATGTCTACTGAAGGTAGGACATGAAATAAGGGGCTTAATCTACCGCAAGGTCAGATATTAGGAAAAACTTTCTAACTCTAAGGGTAGTTAAAATCTGGAATAAGCTTCCAAGGAAGGCTGTGGAATTCTCATCTTTGAAAGCTTTTAAAAACAAGTTGGACAAACACCTGTCAGGGATGGACTAGGTTTACTTGGTCCTGCCTCTGTGCAGGGGGATGGACCTGATGGCTTCTCAAGATCCCTTCCAGCCCTACATTTCTATGATTCTAATATCAAATTTTGCTCCCCATAGGTACTTATAAGTACTGGGATCAAGTCACCCCTTAGCCTTCTCTTTGTTAAGCTAAACAGATTGAGCTGCATGAGTCTATTGCTATAAGGCATGCTTTTCAATCCTTTAATCATTTTTGCGGATCTCTTCAGAAGCCTCTCCTATGTATCAACATCCTTCTTAAAATGTGGACCCCAGAACTGGATATGGTATTCCAACAGTGGTCATACCAGTGTCAAATACAAAGGTAATATAACCTCCCTACTCCTACCCTAACTAGGGTGACCGCTGCCACTTTTTAAAGTAGTCCTGCCAAAGTAACAGACGTGGGGACTGGGAGTGCTTGGCAGATATTTATACATCGGGGATAAGCTTCCCTAACCTTCGTTCTGCTGTTTTCCATTAACATTTTGGTTTCATGGACATTAGCCTTGGCTGATACTTATGTATTTCGCAGACGGGTTGGCCCCAGGATATTAGAGAGACAAGGTGAGTGAGGCAATATCTTTGACTGGATCACCTTCTGCTGATGAAAGAGACGAGCTTTTGAGCTACACAGAGCTCTTCTTCAGGCCACCTGGTCTCACTTATGTATTTTATAAGATTAACACACACCCAGAGAGTTCCCCTTCCCTTACTCCTAGACATTTTAAATATAAAAACTCAGCACCTTTTGATAATTAGGATAAGCACCCCCAGCTCGCATTGCCTTCACCGGGAGCTATGGATGTTTAGCACTTTTGAGTCAGGCCATCAGCTTTTGCTCAATTTCATCAAGTTTTCAGCACCAAAAAACCCATCTGAGCTGATCAAACTCTCCAAGTGGAGAGCCATTACTGGTCAGCAGGAAGACAGATTACTCATAATACAGAGGTCACATTAAAAGAATGACATATATCCAAAGCCCATAAAGTAATGGTCATTTATATAGCACTTAGTATCCTGAGGTTTCAAAGTACCTTATAAAGTGAGTATTCCCTCCACTGTAGAAGAAAAAAAATCTGAGACACAGCAGTTAAATGACTTATCTAAGATTGTGCAAAATGCCGTGTCAGGGATAGAACCTCTCTCTGGCTCACATCCTGTGCTCAATCCATTAGATCACAGCTGCACACTGTATTCACCACAAGATCACAAGTTTAAGACTATAAAGACTTCTCAGCCAACACAGATATCAACCTATAGTCAAAGCTCAACTACCAGGATTCCAAAGACGTGTTCCCTTTGACTGTAAGCCCAGATGCTAAATTGTAAGCAGCTGCCTAACAATGGCAAATAAATATTTGGGTTAAAACCCACCTACCAACTTCATTGTCAGTGTGGCAACGGTCTTCCTCCTCAAGCATCAGTCTTATTTGAACCAACAAGATCCTTCTAAAGAGGCTAAGCAGCCATTTCAGAAGAACGGTATTTGTGAGGAGTTGGAACATCTAATTATCCAGGGTTTCAGATCTTCCTTGCTGAGAGGGAAAGGAGAGCTCCTTCGAGATCAATTATAACAGGGGTTCTCAAACTAGGGATCAGGACACCTCAGGGGGTCATGAGGTTATTTCATGGGGGGTTACGAGCTGTCAGCCTCCACCCCAAACCCTGCTTTGCCTCCAGCATTTATAATGGTGTTAAATATATTAAAAAGTATTTTTAATTTATAAAGGGGGGGGTCACTCAGAAGCTTGCTAAGTGAAAGGGGTCACCAGTACAAGGTTGAGAACTACTGAGTTATAAGAACTAGCTGAAATATCTACATCAGTAAACCAATAACCAGGCTGGCCACAGCCTTGACTCATCGTTATCTAGTACTGAAGGATTTGGAAACACTGGATTAAAAACATCCAAACTACTGTACCTAAAATTTAATCCTTTCTTGATTTCTAATGTGACCTGCATCCAAACACACGCAACCCTCAATAACTTTTACAGTTTCTTCAAAAGCCACTCTGCTACCATGGTTCAAACCTGCTTTACAGTAGTTTTGCTGACAGTAGATTGCATCTCAGGACATCCAGGTTCTATTCCCAGCTCTGCCACTTATTTGCTGGGTGATCTGGGGCAAGTCATGTTGCTGCTCTGTGCCTCTGTTTCTCCTCACATCTGTCTTGTCTATTTAGATCATAAGCTCATCTCTCACTATGTGTTTGTACCTTAGCACAATGGAGCTGCCAATCTCAGTGTGCAATCCTAGACACCACTATTGTAGAAATAGTGAACTGTTCATTCTCCTGAAGATTCACTACAAAGTTATTTTCACATAAATGGAGGTACATCTACCTCTGACAGAAACACCTTGGGTGTTCCTAATGACACAGCATCCTGATATTTTTAGTTTACTTTTAAAAAAGTATTTTCTAAAGAAAGAGTAAGAGACATGCCTCTAGTGTAGCGATGGAACTGTAGGGGTTGTGTCTGCAGCAGCTCTTTCAGAGCACAGGGCATGAAGTGGCAAATGCTGCACTGGAGTTTGTGGTTCCAGTCAATCACATGCTTCCTAGAAAGCTGATCAAATTTCTTAACCACACACCCGATCTCTCATCCCACATGGAGCTCAGAACCCTCCCAAGCCCAGCAACACAAAGGTAGCACAACATGCATGTCAGGTTGGCAGGGAGGGGGATACAGAGTGTGTAGGTGAATGTCACATTATCAAAAAGGGAGCCTGATGGGGGGGATGTTGGAGGAGAAGGGTTGTCACAAGTAGGTGAGACTGATTCAGTGGGGAGGTGGAAGGAGAGTCCCCACGCCTCAAGGCAGGAAGGACCTCACTAGGCCAGTGGTTTACAACCTCTGGGCCGCGGACCCCGGGAGGTCTGCACACTATGCCTAGGGGTCCGCAAATGAAACCCCCTGCCCCAGGCAAACAAATCAACAGCCACCGAGCAGGGGTGGGAGAAACCCCCCAGCTCCAAGGGACCCAGCCCGCGGGAGTGTCCCCCGGGAGGGGCTGAACCCCGGAGGGGGAGGGGCAGACGAGTCTCCCGGGGCTGCCCCCCTGCGGGGTCGCTGAGGTGGGACTGGGGCGGGGTCCGCCCCCCCGCACTGTATTCGGGGGGGCACCCGGGCGGGGCAGGGGCCTGCTCCCGCGGGGGCGGGGGGGGGTTGCGGCTCCCCAAGCGGCCCCTTCCGCCGCGGGGTCGGTGGCAGGCCCGGCCCAGAGTTACCTGTGCCGAGCCAGGTGAACGGCGTCCGGCCCCTCCCTCACCTGGGCCAGGTGAGACCATGTGACGCCGCTACGGGCTGCCGCTAGGGACACGCTCTGGAGAGGCGAAACTCCTCCCCCCTCCCCTCTGCGGACGAGGGCGGGGACTGAGCTCCTGTGCCCTGCACCCAGCCTCGTCTGCCCCGGGGACCTCCCGCTCTCCGGCGGGACCTCCCAGCCACTGAGCCGGGATCCCCAGCCACTGATTCCTTCCCCTCTGGACTGACCCCCCCAGACACTGACCCCCCCGGACCCCTAACCGGACTGACCCCCAGACACTGACCCCCCGGGTCCCCTAACCGGACTGACCCCCAGACACTGACCCCCCGGACCCCGAACCGGACTGACCCCCCCAGACACTGTCCCCTCCCCGGGACCCCCGACCGGGACTGACCCCCCAGACACTGACACCCCCCTGGGACCCCTGACCTGGACTGACCCCCCAACACTGACCCCCTCCCCCGGGACCCCCAAACGGGACTGACCCCCCCAGACACTAACCCTCTCCCCGGGGCCCCAAGCGCGACTGACCCCCCCAGATACTGACCCCCCCCGGGGACCCAAACAGGCCTGACCCCCCAGACACTTGACCCCCCCAGAACCCTCAAACGGCGACTGACCCTCCCAGCCACTGAGCCCCGGGATCCCCAGCCACTGTATTCCTCCCCCGCCGACCACTGACCACCCAGGACCCCCAACAGGACTGACCCCCCCCCAGACACTGAGACCTCCGGAACCCCAAACGGGAACTGACACCCCAGACACTGACACCCCCCGGGACTCACCCGCCCAGACACTGACACCCCTGGGATCCCCAAACAGGACTGACCCCCCCAGACACTGACCCCCGCAGAACCTCCAAATGGGACTGACCCCAGCCAGACACTGACACCCCCTGGGACTCCCAAACAGGACTGACCCTCCCACACATTGACACCCACTGGGACACTGACACCCCTCGGGCCCCCGAAGTGGGACTGACCCCCACAGACCCTGATACCCCCCGGGACACTGACACCCCCAGACCCCCTCAAACGGGACTGACCCCTCAGACCCTGACACCCCTCGGGACACTGACACTCCCCAGGACCTCCAACTGGGACTGACCTCCCTAGACACTGACACCCCCCAGGACCCTGACACCCCGCAGGACCCCCAGCCAGGACTGACTCCCTGCTGACTCCCCCTCCCAGATACTGACACCCCAGGGACCCCCAGTCGGGACTGACCCCCCCCCAGACACTGACACCCCAGGACCCCCAATCGGGACTGACCCCCCCGACACTGACACCCCCAGGACCCCGAATCGAGACTGACCCTCTCCCGGGACACTGACACTCTCCGGGACCCCTAACTGAGACTGACATCCCCTCTGACTCCTTCCAGACACTGACACTCCCTGGGACTCCCAATCGGGACTGACTCCCTCCAGACACTGACACTCCCTGGGACCCCCAAGTGGGACTGAAACCCCCCAAGACACTGACAGTCCCCGAGACCTCTAACCAGGACTGACCCCCCCAACTCCTCCCAGATACTGACACCCCTTGAACCCCCAAACGGGACTTACCCCTCCAACTCCCCCCAGACACTGACACGCCCAGGACCCCTAACCAGGACTGACTCCCCCCAGATACTGACACCCCCAGGACCCCCGAATGGGACTGACCCCCCCCAGAGATTGACACCCCTGAGACCAACCCCCACAACTCTCGCCAGACACTGCTCCTGCCCCCCCATGGAGTGACCACCAAACCCTCCTTTCACTCCTCCCCCCAATTTCTGCAGCTACTGACTCCCCTCCAGGAATTACCCCCCACCCCAAGATCCCTTCACCCACTGACCCCTATTTCCAGAGCTCTTTCCCTGAGCCCTACTGCTCCCCCACGTACCAGGCTTCACAGGGCCTGGGCTGGGACTCCCCTATAGTTAGTATCTGAACACTGAAATTATTGGATGTACAGACCAGGCTTGCAAAAGGGAGTTTAACCTAGTGGTTATTGCAGGGGAGTGAGTCAGGACTCCTGGGTTCTACACCTGACTCTGACTCTAATCTCTTTTGTGGGTTTGGGCAACCCTGCTCTATGCCTCAGTTTACCTATCCCTGAAATGGGGATAATGGTACTGACCACCTTACGGGGAACTTTAATTAATTAAGATTTGTAATGCGCTTTTGAGATCTTGAGGTGGGAGAAGCTGCACAGAAAAGCAAAGAAAGCACTAGGATAAAATGTGGTAGCCCACACTGAGCTGTGTTGGCCAGTAGGTGGCAGCCTTGACCTCCAGTAATTTCCACCTGTAGCTCATACAAGATCCAGAAATGGAAGAGGGGCCAGTGCTTTTTACTTCATCCCTCGCAGCAGGGCAGAGACACTCAGAACCCCCTCTCCTTTTAAATTGTCTTTGCTGATACTGTTGCTAAGATACCCGCTCCCACCGCTGATAGCAATGTCCTTGTACCTTTGCATGTGCTGACGTGGGGGGCTCAGAAATGGGGTGGGAGAGGAGAGAGGAGAAATGGAAGGTGGCATTGCATATAGCAAACCAAGCAGAGGCTGGAGCAAAGTGGCAGTGTCTTGACAAAGGAAGGGAGCTGGCAGTGCCCCGATCCACTGTCAGGGAGGGTAAGCTGGACTGCTATGCCCTGCCCACACTGGGACCAAATTAAATCATTTTGAAAAAGGTTTACTTGGAGAATTTAAACTCTAACTATATTAAAGTAAAGGATTTCTGCATCCACACTAGTAATCCAAAGGGCAGGGTGTTTGGAATCCTGGGGCAAGACAAGGAATCCCCCACCCCATTCTTGCTGACCTGCACTAAGCAGGCCATCTCCATGTGCTTCCTTTGAGGGCATGGTGCTGTGCATTGTGGGACTGTCTGGGCTGATTGACTAGCATGGTTCTGCAGAGGGCCCTGTAAAGCTTTGTTCACACCACAATACAAACTAAAAGCATCAGCCTGTTACAATGCAGAGAAGGAGCGTTGTCTGTGGTTAGAGCAGAGGCTTGGCATCAAGACTTTGGTTCTGTTCCTGGCTCTGTCATTAACTCCCTCCATGATACTGTGGAAATCATCTCAAATCTGTTTGCTTCAATTCATCTGCATGTAACATGGAAATAGTATTTCCCTGTCTCGGATTCCTAGGTGCTACAATAATGCAAATAATTAATATTTATAAAGTGCTTTGAGATCTCTGATGGAAGTTGCTATAGAAGGGCAAAAGGTAAATATATGTCTCTCTTTACAGATATGCTTACAAGAGCACTGCCACCGCTCCCTCTCCTTGCTTTTAGAGGGGGACTTCCAAAGCCCTTTTATGATGGACGTGCCACTGCAATGTCATGCTTTGCTGTGTGCGCACCCCTCTCTGCTTTAACCCCGCCTTCAAACAGGCTTCTCTCAACAGGCCTGGGAACAACGAGCCACCAAAGAGACAGTTTAAAGTAACCACCCATATGAAAACACAGCACAACCCCTGAGTAACCAAAACGAAACTAATCAACTCAAATAACCTGCTCTGCGGGAATAACAGCCCGTCCATCTCAAGGGCAAATCTTCCTGCCTAATAACTAATATTCTAACTCCACTGCCACACATGACCCCTTATCTATCAAAACCCACCCTAGCCTTTAATTTATATTTTGAGATTTTTTAAAAAGAAGGGACCATCTCGTGGTCTCTCAGTCCCCGTATGTAAAAGAAAACACCACGAAAATCACTAGGCTAATGCCGAACACCCAACCCCTCTCTGCTTGCAGCAAAAGTCCACCTCGCTGTCACCCACTCAGCCTGGTGCTCTTCATTCATAGATCTCAAAGTGCTTCAGAAAGGTCACCTCCGCGTTAAAGATGGGGAAGCCAAGGCACAGAGGTTATGGCCAACATTTGCAAGAAGGGCCTCTGATTTTTGGATGCTCGTACAGACTAATGCGGCTACCACTCTGAAACCTGTCATTCTGAGACACCGTTGAGCATGATTTTCTAGGGTGCCAAGCTCCTATGACTCCCATTGACTTCATCTGGAGTTGGGGGGTGCTCAAGGCTTGAAACCCAAGCCCACAGTGGGCTGGTTTAGGGCACCCAGAAACAGAGTTGCCCAAAATCAGAGGCCACTTTTGCACGTTGGTCTTAAGTAACTTGCATGGGTTACATAGCCAGTCAACTGCAGACCCAGGAGCAGATCCCAGATCTCGTGACTGGACTCTGCTCCCTCCTATGGGTAAACCCTGTGCCCTGGTAGTCAATGCTCTCAGACCATACTGGATGAAGGAGAGGAGAGGGGAGTTCCAGAAGGAAGAACTGTCCCTTGAAAATGCCAGGCAACAACAGCAAGTCAGTGGGACTTAAACACATGCTTGTGCTTAAATGCTTTCCTAAAGTTCAGGCGCTTGGCAGGTGCAGTGTGGCCCATCTGGTGCTAGCTGAACAATGTCAAATGCAGCAGAGAATCCTGTGGCACCTTATAGACTAACAGACGTTTTGGAGCGTGAGCTTTCGTGGGTGAATACTCACTTCGTCAGACGCAGGTGCAAGTTTCTTCATGAGGTTGATGGATTTCCACTCCATACGGCTAAATGCAGTGCCTTGCATGGTGTCAAGTATCAGAGGGGAAGCCGTGTTAGTCTGGATCTGTAAAAGCAGCAGAGAATCCTGTGGCACCTTATAGACTAACAGACGTTTTGGAGCGTGAGCTTTCGTGTGAGCTTTCGTGCTGCGTCTGACGAAGTGGGTATTCACCCACGAAAGCTCACGCTCCAAAACGTCTGTTAGTCTATAAGGTGCCACAGGATTCTCTGCTGCTTTTACAGATCCAGACTAACACGGCTACCCCAATGTCAAATGGTAATAACGGGGTGTTTGCTGAGGGTCTCTGAGCTCACAGCAATGACAAAGGCAGGGATCAAAGCAAAACAAAGGCAGAAATCCACACAGTCCAGCCCAGAGAGGGGCTCCAAGAACTTCAGGGACCTGGAGATGCTCAATAAATGGCAAGAAAAGCTTAACCCAAAAAATTGTTACTATGTGGCAGTGACGGGAATATGCAAGCTGTGGGCTTGAACCAAAGCCCTCTGAAGTGTGTGGGGGGTGGGGTCATTCCCCTGGATCAGGCTCTGGGTGAGTTGCATGTGTCATGGTCTTGTCTCCACTAAACTTTTGTCCAGATAATTTCCTGCCAGAGCAGCTCCATCCCTGGAAGCCCCAGTGTAGACAGGGCAATAGTGGCTAAAAACAAGTCCCATTCACACAGTTCCTGCTTTCACGAGAGAGAGGAGCTTACGGGCATTGTTGCTTTGGTTTGGTGTCGCTCACTGCATGGTGGTGGTGTGCAATTATGCACGCTGGAGATGCACTGCGCTTTCCATGGAGCAGAACTGCCAGGCAGTTCAGCTCCTTCACTCTGTTTTCCTGCTGCCTTGAGTGACTCATTGACTCTCTGAATGCTGATGACTCACCATCCAGGAGTGTAGGGGTGGGGGATACTTTGTTCTGCTCCAGGGTTCGGGGTAAGGAGGGAAGTGATGGGGTGCAGAGCACTTCATACCCAAAGCCCATCCCGGGACAGCTGGCTGGCAAGGGTCTGAGAAGAATGAGGCTGACCTCTGTGGAACACGAAAGCACTCTGCACAGTAGTAGCTGTGACTGACACGGGATTGTCTGAGATGCACCAGCCAGGCTGCTAGAAGGAGAGAGTGAGAAATCAGATAACAATATGCTGCTAGTGCCAGGCCGCTGGTTCCTTTTCAAAAGAGCACAAAAAAGACTCTGTGTGGATTTGCTGAAGCCTCTGCAATGGCAGCGTCCTGCTTCATGTCATTTCACTGGCTGGGGTTTGATCTGTGTGTAATTCAAAGGACTGCTTGGAAATGTGTTGCCTTTTTCCTCATCAGGAGTCTAGAGTGCTGGTCAAGAGAGCGAAACACCTCCCAGGCATTATTAATTTATTATTCTTGCATTATTAGAGACGGGCCCATGAAGTTCAAACTTCTGCTGAGTTCAGGGCTGTTGGGCTCTGGCATTTCACTTTGGCTCCAGCTCTGTTTAAAAATAGCTGGACACTGTGGTTTTCATTTGCTCATAAGATTCCTCCAACCTTAGCAGTCACCTTCTAAACTGGAAGTGCTCTGGGCTTTATTTGGAATAAGGACGTGCACTGAATCCAGCTGATCTTTACTGCATATGTTGCCCCAGGGAACATGCAGTGCTCACAACTCAGGTTGGTTCCTTCCAAGTTTATGGCCAACGTTCTCCACTCTTTTGCCCAGTGCAAAGGCCGTCATGCTAGTGCTGGGCATTGAGCGGACTCTTAAGCCTACTGTCAGGAGGAACGTGGCTTGGGTGGGAAGAGACAATCACTTCGCTGCTGAGCACTGTTCTGCATCACAGTGTGGGCAAGGAAGCTGCATTAGTCAGCAGCACGGAGGCGAATGCATCAGCCAGAGCTGCTCAGCTAGCAGCACGCAAGGAACCTCCTGACGTCAGACCTGTTCATCAGGGTCTGTGCAGTGCAGGTCCTGAGCTCCCAGAAGACTCAGTGCACTGAAAGCATCTTTAGCGGAGGTCAGGCATGCTGCTAATTTTAACGTCTGTTCTTTTCATTGCTGCCAATTCTGGCATGGTCCTTACTCTGTCTGGAACTCCGGGTGCTGGAGAAGGACTTTCAGCATGCTCCAGTTTATGCCAGGACATCAAGCCTTTCAGTGACCTCAAACACCCCTGACAATAATTCCATACCACAGTCACTCATGGGGTGTGTGTGTGTGTGACAGGATTTGCCCCAGGAGCTGCACATGAGCAACACTCCAGCAGTGCAGCCATATTTCCTTTTTATCAGGAGCAACTTGCTCTCCACCAGCCTGTTTCCACCTGAGGGTCTCAACGCGCTTTGCAAACATTAACAAGTTAATCCTCACAGTTCCTGTCCATCCTCACATCCACTGTCATTGTCCCTGTTTTAGATGAGTTCACAGAAGCACAAAGAGAGGAAGGGACCTGCCCAAAGTCATGCAGTGAGTTAGCAGCAGAGCTGAGAATGAACCCAAGCAGCCTGACTCCAAGTCATGAGCTCTAGCCACTAGATGTGATTTTTCTCTGCTCTCTTCTTTAGCTAGATCAGGGTCTGTGGAGTAGAGGGGAAAGCTGCTGCTCCTAGATTCCCCATGCGGGCACCAGTGATTCCTGGGAAACTGGGGAAGTGATAGTAATCGCATTAATTAATTCATGAGGATTATATTACTCTGCCCTTCTAAAGCATCCGCCAGCTGCAGCGTTAGCTCCTGGTATAACTCCAGGGTAGCCCTGAACCCACCACCCATTCCCACACAGTAATCACCAGCTCGAGGTAGGTGGTGTACTAATCTCAAGCTAACCAGCCCATCTAGGGGTGGAAGCTCCAGGACTGCCGATGCTCCAGTGCTGCTAATGCCATTACTCGGTGAGGCTCGACTGTTCTTTCGGAGTGTCACTGCTCTCTCATGAGCTAGACTGCCCTGAGAGGAGTTGACTAAAGTGTGGTTCACTCGAGCTGATGACAAGCCCTAAGCCACGCTGGCTGGACTGGGGAGATGGGGTGACGGGAGGGAACCAGGAGGCTGTACTGAAACAAGAGCTCCTGGGATGGATGGAGCACCATGTACTCCCTCAGAATTCCTCTTGGGGGCTCTAGAGGGGTGTATGCTACAGTTGGCAACCTTTGAATGGGTGCAGTGGGTGCTCCAGCAACCCTGAGATGGTTTAGCTTTTCTGGGGATAGGGAGTTTAAAGGGTCAGGGCCCTCAAATGAGTGCCTCTGACCTCCTTTGGGATGTCACTAGCCTAATGCAGTGTCTACACTCCCCATCCTAGCTGTGATTGGCCTCTTCTTGAGGGATGAATGCGGGTTCTCTACCCTTCCTTTGCACAGCTGTGTAGTGCCACCTCTGGAGTGGAATGTGGTAGTGGCATAACAGCGCACAGTAATACTGCACAACATTTTAGGACCGGACGTGAGTAAGGATACTGTAGCTAACTAAAACTACCGCTGCAAAGCAAGGGAGGCGGAATGTTAGTATTTGAGATGCAATTTAGTCAGGAAAATGGGGCTAGTACCCATGCACTTATGAACTCATCACTGGATCTTTAAGGACCATGAGTGAGCAGGACCTCGGTTCTATTTTTCATCTAAGGGCCAGCAAGTTTACTTAGATCTGACATCTCAGCACCAGATTATTAAAAAATATGCAATACTTATTTTGTTGTGTCATCTGTCTATTTCAATAAGTCACACCCTGTGTTCCTGCTCAGCTGCAAAATCCAGGGCGGAAGGGGTTAAATAGAATTAAAGCTGCCTATATTTGCAATATTTTCACTCTGATTTACAATGTGGTCACACAGACAGGCCAGGTCAGCATGTATTGAGCAGGTACCGTACGTAGAAAGGAAATGGTATGGATGGGCCAAGAAAGCAGTATTCAGAACTGGATTCAGTGAGGCAGGTGCTCAAGGCCTGGTCTGTGGCTGAATCAAGCCTAGGGGGTGGTTTGGGTTTGAATTTGACAGCAATGGAATTTCATGAGCTGGTCTCATGAGATTTCAGCCTCCAAACTGTGAAGATTTTTTAAGACCAGCTGCATCCAAAGCAGAACCAGAAAACTGGCTTTTCTGGGCCAGGACCTGACCTGGAACCAAGTCACAGAGTTGAGTTCAGATCTGGGGGTTCTAATCCATATCCATTTGAAAAATGAAGGGATTTGGACTCCAGCTTCCAGTTTTGTCCCTTCTCTCACATATATAATGTCAAGAACTGGCTCGTGTTATATTGCACATCATAACTAATACATCAGACAACTGCAATAAAATATTACATTTTCAAAGAAAGAAAGAATCCACCAATACAATCATTGGGAGTAAGCAGACTGTAATGAACAGGACAGTGTGTCTGTGCATTTTTAATGCCTACAAGATAAAATCACAACTATTCAATTGTGTGTCATAAGCCCTCTACCATTAGCAGCTGATGTAGATTCTCCTTTAGCTCAAGTTTTGGAGGACTGTGCTTTTGGAGCAGAATTATGTCCCCGCTGCTGCCACAAAGGTCCAAGTGCCCACAGTGGATAGCAAAGTGAGGTCCTAGGTGGCCTGGATTACTACAAACTATCTGCACGCATTGGGATTTTAATGGGGGGAACAGCAGGCAGCACCCATGGCAGGTGCCTGACGGACCTACACCAGGTCACCTTGCCTGCGGTACCACTACACAGGAGCATTTGCTGCTGACGCAGGATGTTCCAAGGTGAGTGGCTGAAACAGAAGCAAGGTAGGAGCACAGCAGTTACAAGGCACCATGCCTCCATACAACACCTGCCATGCAGGGGTTTCTGCAGACCCAGTGCAACCATGGAGAGAAAAAACAGCTGAGGGCATAAGGAAGCCAGAGGAACCAGATCAGCTAGCCCCATCTTTGGGGTTAGCTTTGCAAAGAGAAGCCCAGGAACATGCTGTTTTCAGCAAGATCTGAAGAGCCAATACACCTCCCTCCCCCCGTTCCCTTTTTATCTCCAGGTCCATTAGTGTCCTAGTGAAACCAAAACTTTATTAGAGCCCTCAGTAAAGCTGAAACCACACAGCCCTAGCAGTTCTCTTCTTGTTCCATTCCCGCTGTCCCCCCTCCCAGCCCATCCTGGGCCCTATCAGCCACGTTGTCCTCCCCTATATGGGCATCTTTGCTGTTGCTGAGATACTGCAACAGATGCCTCTAGTTCCCAAATGTGCTCCCAGGATCTTTTGCACCTTCTGGCAATGGGGCCTTGAAGGTGCCAAGATGTCTCAGCTGCTGGTGGTGCCAAGGCTTCAGGGGCATATCTAGGCAGAGGGATGCCTGCTGCAGATTACTGAGTAGGAATCTGGACTCCTGCTTGGACAGGGGACCAGAATGTGCAGATGGAGAAGATCAAGTCAAACAGGAGAGGGTTCTCAGTGAAGCACAGCAACTGGCTCAGCCTTTGCCAAAGGCTGTCTCCACCCCAACCTGTCTGTAATAACACAACTTCTCTGCCATCATGAGGGCTAGAAAGTTTTTTTTTTTTAAATGCAAGGCAAAAGACTGACATAATCCCATGACTCCAGGAGCTATAGCTTGAGGTAAAACACCAGCTATCGTGAGACTCAGGATCATATCATGAGGGTTGGTAATGACCCATGAGCAGCTGGGTATAGAGTATATTAAATAATAATCATCACATATACCTGCACATTTGGGTTAGATGTGTTCTTTGTGTCTTGGGTTGCAATGTGGTGGTATCAAGTACCCTCATAAGCATGTGTGCTAGTATCTGTTACTGGCAAGGCTCACAAACCAGCTTTTACATCAAAGAGGTTTATTCTGAGTGCTGCTAAATCCAGACTTCTCTGCTAAATCATTAAAAGCTTGGGCAGAGATCCGTCAGCATTGCAGCCTGTCTCTTATGGCTGAGGCAGAATCTCCAGATGCAAAGGGCTTGCGGGGTAACATTTGTTCTTGAGATGCAGGGGGTGCTCATATGTGTGTGTGTGTGGGGGGGGCT
This sequence comes from Chelonoidis abingdonii, assembly GCF_003597395.2. Classification (NCBI taxonomy): domain Eukaryota; kingdom Metazoa; phylum Chordata; order Testudines; family Testudinidae; genus Chelonoidis; species Chelonoidis abingdonii. The sequence goes on from NC_133793.1 coordinate 10,386,394, forward strand.
ATTGCCTTTACTATAATAATTTCCCTTTATTTGCATTCTCTCTGCTTGTGGGCAGTTGGACTGTGCAGTGCATCAGTGACGGCTGGGAAGCCTGGAGCCTTTTACGACCCATCGGAAGGGCTGTGAGACACTTGGCTGTGGAGCAGAATGTTCGAGATCTCTGCTCCGTGGCATAACTGGGAGCCTTGTACTTCTCCCCGCTTCAGTCTGATGCTGGCTCAGGTGGCTATGGCAGCACGAGTGTGGAGCAGCTACTGGCATCTTTACCGCCTGCTCTGCACAGGTTTAGACGACGCGGTCAAAACACTTGAGCCCTGGAGCTGCTCCAGTGCTAGGCAACGGTGGGGGGAATCCTCATGGCAGATGATTCTATTACTGAAAGCTTGGGGCGGAAAAAGGAAGGAGTGCCCTGGATCCAGAACTACCGCTGGGAGAACAGCTGTGCCAGTGTGAGAGGGCTCCTTGGATGGCTCCATCTCAGGACGATGGGGTTACTTGTGAGATGCAGTGAGGTCCTGTTGGTTAAACAAATGACAAGGCCTCAAGGAGGCTTGAGTTCAAATCCCTCCTTAGCCACTGGCTCACTGTCCGGCCTTGGGTAAGTCACCGAGGGCCTGAGCTTGTGCCCATTGTAGAGACGACAGAACTGTCATTCCTACATCAGTGGGAACAGGATCAGGCCATTAACTTCTCTGCCTTTGGCAACTGAGGGGTAATTTTTAGTTACCTGTTTCCCAGGGGTGCTGGGGGATGGATTAACATGTGTGAAGTGCTTTGAAGAGGGGACATGCCCTTTATGTGCTAAATCTTGAGAACTAACAGGGTCAGATTTGTAATTACTTGGATCCAGATTGGGTGCTGGGGTTGGGAGATGTTCCCTAACCCAGAGTTTCCTGAACCAGTCTAAAAGCAAATGCAGGCAAAAAATCAGAGTGGAGATCCATGTTTCAGTGTCTGACAATGTAATCCAACACTTCCGGACTACAAGTGGGGGGCAATTCTGTAGTCCTTACTTAGGCAAAACTCCCCTTGAAGAGCTGCAGGATTCAGATCACAATTACTGAGACTTTAGTTGCATTTGATCTTGATTACTGCTAGGGTGATGTGCTCAGAGTAGCTCATTTAAACAGAGCAGAGGCCTGCTGTCTGACTGAATCACAGCCATATTGTGGCAGATGAATCACACAGCCTGCTACAGTATAGCTGCGTATTGGAAGCCAGACCCACTGATTGAAGAATGGATAAAAGGAAAAAACAAGGCAATCTGCAATGCAAGATCTGTAATATTCTAATTACTTCTGCACATCCAAGTGCAAAGAAGAGCAAACCAGAAATAAAATGTGCGTGGAACATTAAAATAGCAGAATGATTAAAATTCCAACAGGAAGCTGTCATACTGACAGTTTGATGGCTTACAGTGAAGACCCAGTAAATGCAGCTCAGTATTTGCATACATAAGAAAGGCAGGAGACTTTCCGAAGTTGTTGTGTGGAAAGTTCTATTATTAAAAAAAAGAAGCCTGGGTCATCTCACTTATTCTTAGGAAGGGAATCTCCACCACTGATTGGCTTTGGACAAGTCACTTCATCTTAGTTTACCCATTTGCAAACTAGATATAATAATACTCACCCACCTGAAAGGGGAGAGGTGAATATTACCAGCTGGCTCAGACAAAGGGTTCTAGGGAAGCACAAAGGATTATTTCCCAGCAGGAATCTAAGGCCTGGTCTACACTACGCGTTTATATCGATTTTAGCAGCGTTAAACCGATTTAACGCTGCACCCGTCCACACAACGAGGCCCTTTATATCGATATAAAGGGCTCTTTAAACCGGTTTCTGTACTCCTCCCCGACGAGAGGAGTAGCGCTGAAATCGATATTACCGTATCGGATTAGGGTTTAGTTGTAGAGGCCGAAGCGGCACTTCGGACGTATTGGCCCTGTAATCCGGGCGGTATATGCCACAGTGCCACTACTGTGACTACTCATGGAAAGCTAAATCTGATACTTCGGATGACTGGCCAGGTGTGACAGGAAAAGCCCTTGCGAACTTTTGAATTGGCATTCCTGTTTGCCCAGAGTGGAACTCTGATCACATGGGTGGCCATGCCAAGTCCCAAACCAAAATGCGCAGCTGTTCCAGCAGGGACCATACGGGGACGGCATACTGGATCCGAGCGCTCGTCGCTATGGGAGACAAAATCTCGCTTACATACAAAGGGCTCTGTTAACAGAAGATGAAATGCCAAAGCATTTTGGAAAAAAAATCTCCAGGCCTTATGATACGGAAGTCCACAGCATGGCGCGTGTGACTAAGCGTGAATGGGAAAGCACCAAATGGTGCACTCCCAAAGCGGTAGAAGGAAGGTGCTAGTGGGTTACTGATGGACCAGCTATCCCACTAGTCCACCCCGCAGTCCTCCGAAAAGGTATTTGCATCTTGGCTTCGATGCTGCCCAAGCCTTTAGGGTCAAATATATTGTTCCGGGGTTCAGGAGTATAATCTCGTTAAATTTACTCCTCCCCCTCCCTCCCGTGAAAGAAAAAGGCGGGAAAATATAAACTCGTTTCTTGACTTATTAGTTCAGTGGCATGCTACTGATGATCGTTGTTCTGCATGTTGTGGCTAGAGCGTCGTTTGCTGTTGCACTGGCATAGCAAAGACGAGCACCCTCCTTACCCCTCCCTTCCCCATCACTATGATGTGAGGCAAGAACGGTACAGTGAGAGCTAGCCTCTTTTTAGGAACGTGAGGTAGCCTCCTTGTCAATCATCCCACTGAGTTAGCTCTACTGGGGATGGACACTGCAGGTGGAGGCCTGGCCACGGTACTAGAGGAGGCAGAAAAAAACTAAAAGGAAGATCTGTTGTCTGCAGGGATAAAACTCAGGGTAATGACTGTCAGCCGCAGGGTTATTTTCCTGGTGCTCAGTGTGGTACATGAGGCGGCTTGGGGTTAACGCAGGTTCTGGATCCCTTCATACACTCTATCAAGTTGTGGTGGTCTGAACTTCCATTCAGAGCGTTCCCTTTTTCAATGTTTAAAGTGAGAAAGATGTTCTTATCTGCCATGTGAGACCTATCCTGTAGAGCTCTGGCTGGAGGAGGCTGGCTTCGCCTACAGGAAACCCTAACTGCACATTTCCTCTTTCTCACTGGAAAACATTCTCCGCACGTGTGGGTTTTCTTTCATTATTCCTGGCATTTTTTTTTACAGTTTCATCTAGCACGCAGATTTGGGGTTGGGGTCTCCGTGCAACACGGAAAAGATGTTCTATCAGGCATTGTTTTGGGAGGAGGGAGGGAAGACAGAGATGGGTGGGGTATATGTATGGGCAGAGGACACAAAACACCCTTCTCTCTCGCGATCATTAGTTAGGCATTGCAGTCTATCACTTTCTGTGGAATTTTCTAGACACGAGAAGGACTTGTGTTCTCGTTCTAGGTTATTGACACTGGTCTCTCAGATAGTTCACATTGTCTAACCCCCAATATTCTAGGCGACGCCTGACTAGTACTCAATCTATTTTCTTGAAGATACAACAGAAAAGGAGGGTGAGTCGATCACGCCCCAGCCGGCGGTTCATTCCCATTTTTTGTCTTTTTGCGCTTCCCGAGGCCGTAACCTCTCTAGCAAAGGTCAGCTTATGTGCAGCAGCACTTCATACTAAAAGCAGCTAGAATAGGATCAGGTGAATCAATACGGAATTTTTCGATAATATACACATCAATGTCGTTTCATCGCCATTTTAAGCGCGAGGATCGTACACAGCTTTCGATGACGCACTGTTGCTGTAACAAAGCCCTCGAACTAAGCGTAAATCCATACTCTTGCTTACTCCTTGCAACGGCAAGATGAATGCTGCCTGTTATGTACACCTGCCGAATCAGAGGCTCCAGACTCTTACCGCCTCTTGTTCTCCATACCTGTGCATCCTGAGCATTACCATCATACTAGGTTTGACCCATGTACATCTACCAAGGGGCCCTAAAACGGTGGCTCACCAATGGCATATTATCCTACTTGGCAGTTCTCCCTGTGGGTGTATGTTTAGAGGAGAGAGAAAAGTGAACGCAAGAGAGTAAGATGAGAAATGGTGTGTAGCCTACTCGATTGCTTCTCACGGACGTAACGGAAATAGTGTTTAGGCTTTTGTTAAAAGTGAAAAGCCCTCTCAGGTTTAGCGTATATTGTGAGTGCGATAGACATTCACTCCAGCATATTCAATCTCTAGACGACTGATGATATTATGACGAATACCACCACTCCTCATGCTGCGAAGCTTAGTCGTTTCCTCACACAACCCAGAATTCCAACGGGCTATGGTGGGAGACTGACGGCCGCCCTTGGTTGAACTTGGGCCCCATCATTATTTGGGCTAATATGCAATACCGGTGATAGTACTAACCTCAGCAGATGTATGATGCAAGACGCGCTCTCCAGAAATCGACGCTAGCCTCAGTACATGGACGCACACCAACGAATTATTATGCTTTGTGTGGCCGCGTGCACTCGACTTTATACAATCTGTTTTACAAAACTGGTTTATGTAAAATCGGAATAATCCTGTAGTGTAGACATACCCTAACATATCATCACAAGGGCAGCTCCCAGCACCATTCACAGTTGAGGAAAGAACAGAACAAGGAGAGGTATGTCTAAAACCAGTGTGACCATCCATCTGCCAATACGCTTCTAGAGCTCGCTTTAGCAGTGTGGTACAATGACCAGAACGCTGGATTAGTAGCCAGGACATCTGGGTTCTCATCACAGAGCTGCTAAGTGATTGTTGGCAGTCACTTCCCCTTTCGGTTTCCCTGTTTGTAAAATGGGAATAACAATACTTAAGTTCACTTGTAAAGTGCTTTGGGATCTATGGGTGAAGTATCATTAACAGGACCCTGCTCGACTTTAAATCAAAGGTAGTTTTGCCGCTGATTTAAACGGCAGCAGGATCAGTCCCTAAGAACAAGTCAGCTCAGAACAACCCTGCCGCTGCTGGGGACAATGAAAGCAGCTGAGCACTGTTGAAAATGTGACCTCGTAACTAATTCCTGAGGCTTTTCCTTTAAAATGAACATTCGCAGCCAACAAACATCTGCATCTATTCAGCAATTCACAGTCCCAAATTATTGCACGTTTAAGCAAATTTCTCTCCAGTTCCCAGCCTCCTGTCTTTTTTTCTCCTGTTTGCTCAGTTTGTATTTCTGCCTGTCCGCCTTTCGTTTCTCTGGCATGTTTCACCAGGTGCAGCTGATGTGAAAAGAGATGAAATATATGTAAGGAAATAAACAAAGTAATTCTCAGTCCCTGACAGTCAGTCACAGACAGATGCCTGTGTTATGTGTGTGGTTCTTCATACCCTAACTATTGCAAATTAATGAGAACATGGCTCACCTGAGAGCACAAACACAGCCAAGGGAATTTCTGCTTTCCAGCTTAAGGGGGGGAAATCAGAACAACATGCAATTATTTCATCATTAGATTTTAATCCAAGGGGAGCAAGGCTCTTTCTCTCCTTTCTTTATTGCTCCCACAGGCTGGGGGAAGATGCAACCAGTCTTTTCAAGATGTTTTTCTTCATTCCTTGGGGGTACAAGTTCCATCAAAGCAGAGTCAATAATTACAGCGGAGGATTTCCTGACTCATCAATTATACCTCGTAGCACTCACCCTATGGAGGGTTGTTTTGGAGGGGTGGATAGAGGGTGAGGAGATAACCTTGTCGGCGACAGCAAGGTGCATCTTACAAAAGGGACTTCACTGAATAACAACGAATTTGCTATGGCACTAACAGTGGTCTCACACTTAAAACTGAGCCTGGATTTTGCCTTAGATTTATACAGCATGTTCCATACATATATAAAGCAACATCTCAGGTTTAGAATAGGTATCATTCCTCAATATTGCCTTAGTTCGTAACAACGATTTTGTGCTCAATGTCTTGTTCAAGGATGCTTAGAACACGGCTGCTTTCTTTGGAGGAGCAAGGAAGAGCTTTCAATCCTAGGTGTTGTGGCAGAAGCCGAGGAGATATCAAAATGGGTTTGCTAACTGGCAAGAGGACTGTTGTTGATTGCACTAGCTGGCAGCTGGGGCAGGCCGAGTGGTGATGCCACAGATGTGGCTTTGATGTCTGAGTGGCATGTGGCAGCATCGTCAAACTTGTTTCTTAACAATGTGAAATGCACGCCCACCCTGCCTCCAGTGCACACATCCATATGCCTCTCGTGTGCATTAGAGCCCAGCTGTTAGTCACACTGTGTCCTGATAAGAGTAGGAAACTTAAGAGGAAAATACCCCAGGATGGGGATGGCCAGTGCTGCTGCCTCTGTTTGCCAGCTGGGAGCAGATGTCACTTCCTCACTCCAGAACGCGCTCCCTTTTTTTGACTGGTTCTGTGATCTCCTGTCAATCCAGCCCACTCTAAGCTTTATTAACTAAGTCTTATATAATAATTTTATTGGCAGTCGTGCTGCACTATCAGCGTGAATGCTGAAACAGAGGATCTGCAGTTCCGGGCCACTGGGCTCTACTGACAAGTCACTTTTATTTTCCTATTGAACATCTTTATGAAGATGAGGGAACTTCCTCACTGGGCAATAAGGGGATCATGGAATGAATTCACCCCCTTCCTAATTACTGCTCACCCCTGCCTTGTCAGTCTGACTTTCCTTCCTAGCTCATAGCATTACATCTGAAGAGCAGATATTTTGCCTTTGTGATACACAGCCCGCATAGCTTTAGCAAAACATTTCTCTGAGGAGGCTGCAAAGGGATCAACTTCTCACCACCTTCCAATGGCTAAACTCAAACACTGAGACTGAGGATTCCTGAAGCTACGGGCCTGGGAGAAACTGAATCAGGCTCGTGGCAGCCTCTTCACCGGTTCTTTCTGGTAGCATGGCAGGACACTCAGACACCTGAATTCTGCACACTGCAGAGAAAAAGCCCATCAGCCCCAGAATCTTCTTTAACTGTCTCACTGACAGGCTCTAAGTCCAGGAAAGAAATTCCTATTCTATTAACCCCTTCGAGGCCCTGCCGCACCCAAGAATCTCATGAGGGGAGAAGAATGGAGGAGGTTTGTAGAATAAATGCATCAAAAACACCAACAAATGTAAAAAATTCTTCTTATGGCTAGGCTGGTAAACAGAGATGATTTTAAGCTGTATATATTCATTTCAGCAGAGCTCTAAAGGCATATCAGATGTCTCTAGGCAGGGGCTGCAGTTTTGTATAATTTCTGGTGGTGCCCAGAATCGGTCCAAGTCCCATCTGCCCCCTCCCGCCTAAGGCTGTAGGAGGGTGTTTGAGTGCGGGGGGGGGGTGAGGAGGGCTCTGAGAGGGAGTTTGGGTGGGGCTCTGGGCTGGGGTAGGGGGTTGGGGGGCAGGAGTGGGTACTGGGGTAAGCTCTGGGAGGGAGTTGGGGGGCAGACTCTGGGCTGGGGCAGGTGATTGGGGTGTGGGAGAGGGTGAGGGGTGCAGCACTTACCTCGGGCGGCTCCCAAAAGCGGTCCGAACCCCCCTGTGGCAGCAACTCCTAGTGAGGGGGCTGGAGGGGTCTCCGCGTGCCGCTGTCTGCAGGCACTGCCCCCACAGCTCCCCTTGGGTGCAGTTCACAGAGTTGGCGCTTGGGGCTGGGGCAGCGCGTGGAGACATTGCCCCCCAGGGATGTGCCTGCGGCTTCTGGCAGCTTCTGGAAGCAGAACAGGTGGACAGGAAGCCACCTTAGCCCCATTGCGCTGCTGCTGGTGGTGGCAGGGGACCTGGGCCCTTTTAAATTGCCTGGGGATGGCAGGTGGGGCTGTGTGCTTTTGGGGGGAAAAAGCAGGGTTTGGGGGAAGGCTAGTGCCCTCAGATGCCAAGGTGATGGGCATGGCCTGAATAGAAGAGAACACAACAGTGTGAGTGTGTGAGGAGAGTGTTTGTGTTGAGGGAGAGTGTCTATGCATTTGAGGGGAGTGTGGGTTTGGGGAATGGGTAGGGGGATGTCTGGGGAAGGGCCGTGTATGGATACAGAGGTATTTATGGAAGGGGTGTATGCCTGTGGAGGGGGTATGTATATGGGAAGGGTGTATATGCTTGGATAGGGATGTGTGTCTGGGTCAAGGTATGGGGTGTGTGTGGCTGAGGTGCTGGGGAGCGTAGCGAGGGCTGCTCGAGCAGTGTTTGCGCTCAGAATTCATACAAACGTAAGAATGGCCAGACTGGGTCAGACCAGTGGTGGCCAGTACCAGATGCTTCAAGCAGGAATGAACAGAACAGGGCAGTTATCAAGTGATCCATCCCACTGTCCAGCCCCAGCTCCTGACAATCAGCGGTTTTAGGCCATCCTGAGCATAGGTTTGCCTCCCTGAGCATCTTGGCTAATAGCCACTGATGGACCTATTCTCCCAGGCCCCCAGGAACGTATCTCATAATTTTTCGAACCGTTTGTAAACTCCTTCCTTCATAGGGATTTTACTCCTAGGAGCAAGGGGGGCTGGGAATGGGGTGCGGGAACAGGGGAAGCGGATGGAACAGGGGCTGGGAAGGGGAAGGCACCTGGCGGAGGATGGGAGCGGCGGGGCGGGGGCGCTGCGGCTCCAGTGACTGGCTCAGGGAAGCATCTCTCAGCTCCGTGCCGGCCCCGGCCCCTTATAAGGGCTGCAGGCCCCCGGCGCCGGAGCATCTTCGCACAGCAGCGCTCAGGGGTGGGGGAGACGCCGGGGCTCGGCAGCAGGGACCCCCGTCTCCCCGGGGAGCAGCGGAGCCCCCCATGCCCGGCGGCAGCGCGGCGCCCCCGCCCGGCCGAGACCGGAGCCCGCTGGCCGGCAAGCGGCCGGAGCGGGCAGCCGCGGCCGCGGGCGGAGGAGGCGGCGGGCGGCTCGGCGCTGTCCGGGGCCGTGCGGGCGCTGGAGCTGGCCGAGGCCCGGGCGGCGGCTGCTGGGAGGTGGAGGCCGGCGGCGCTGGGAGCTGGAGCTGGAGAGCCGCGTGTTGCAGCAGCTGCCACCTGCGTCTTGGTGCAGGCGAGACTGCGCGTGGTCGGCGCGCCGCCGAGAGCCTGGCCCGCCTGGGCAGCGCCAGCCGGCCAGGCCCGACCCACCTGGCGGCCCACGGGCCAAGCGCCTCAAGAAGAGCCTGCGGCGCTCCCGGTAAGGCGCGGCCGCCCCGCCCTGTGCCTCGGCGCTGGGCGGCTTGCGTGCCCTGGTCGGCGGGCTAGGCTTTGCGCCGCGTCCGGCCGTGCCGCCCCGGAGCCGCCCGAGTCCCCCTTCAAGAGGAGCCTGCCAGGGCCGGGCCCGCTGAGGCGGAGAGGCGGGCTCCGGCGGCGGGGGCACCTTGTGCGTGCCCGAGGGGGCCCATCCTAGGGGGGAGGGATGGCCCCCTGTGCTGGGGGTTGGGCACCTTGTCCGGGGGAGGATCCCTTGGTGTGGGGTCACCTTGTTCCTAGCGAGGGCCCCATCCTGGGGGAGGGGGTGCTGGCTGGGGGGGCACCTTGTCCTGGGAGGGGCACCAGCGGGGGGGGGACACTTGTCCTACGAGGGGCCCCATCCTGGGGGGGAGAGAGATGCTGACGCCCGGGCGGGACACCTATGTCTAGCGAGGGGGCCCCATCCTAGGGAGGGTGGGACACCTTGTCTGCCGAGGGCCCCATACCCGCGGGGGGGCACCTTGTCCTTGCCGAGGGGCCCCATCCTCGTGGGATGGAGGACCCTGTGCTGGGTGTGGAGGCACCTTGTCCGGGGGAGGATCCCTGTGTGGGGGGTCACCTTGGTCCTAGCGAGGGGCCCATCCGGGGGGAGGGGTGCTGGCTGGGGGGCACCTTGTCCTGGGGAGGGGCACCAGGCCGGGGGGGGACACCTTTGTCATAGCGAGGGGCCCATCCTGGGTGGGAGGGGTGCTGGCCCGAGGTTGGGGGGTCACTTGGTCCTAGCGAGGGGCCCATCTGGGGAGGGAGGCCCCTGGTGCTGGGAGTGGGGCACTTTTTCCGGGGGAGGTCCCTGTGTGGGGGTCACCTTGGTCCTAGCGAGGGGCCCCATCCTGGGGGAGGGGTGCTGCCCGGGGTGGGGGGTCACCTTGTCCTAGCGAGGACGGCCCCATCCTGGGGGGGGGGCGGACCCCGTGTGCTCGGGGTGGGGCCTTGTCCGCGGGGGAGGATCCCTGTGTGGGGGTACCTTGTCCTAGCGATAGCGGACCTCATTCCCTTGCGGGTGGGTGGCGGCTGCTGGCTGGGGGGCACCTTGTTCCTGGGGAAGGGCACAGCCTGGGGGGGAACACCTTGTCCTAGCGAGGGGGCCCATCCTGGGGGGGAGGGGTGCTTGGCCTGGGGGGGTCACCTTTGTCCCTAGCGAGGGGCCCCCCCCCCCCCATTTTTTTTTCCTTGGGGGGGAGGGGTGCTGCCGGCGGGGGGGTCACCTTGTCCTAGCGAGGGGCCCCATCCTGGGGGGGGAGGGGTGCTGGCCCGGGGGGGGGTCACCTTGTCCTAGTGAGGGGCCCCATCCTGGGGGAGTGGGAAGCGCACCCACTTCAGCTGGGACCTATGGAAGGGAGTGGCTTCCTCCTCTGCAGGCCTTTGATTTGGGACCTGGGTAGATCCCACTCAGTAACTGCCTCCCCTGGGCCCTTTTGAGAAATGGAAAGTTATGCTTGATCCAACATCCCCCCCTCCAAAGTCAGCACCCATGTCACCTGGGGGAAGTGGGGAGGGAGAGCACCCATAGGCACAGGGAAACATGTTCACTCTAGGCTTGCCCTTGGGGAGTTTCCACAGCACCCATCCGAAGAAGGGTTCAGTTCTTGTGGGACTCCTGGTAGCACCCCACCTTGGCTTGCAGAACTCCTGTCTCATGACTGCTCACCTGTCCTGTCCATGATTGCACCAGGACTGTCGGATTGCCCTCTCGAACCACAGGCAGCTCCTCACGAGTGCAAGAGCTCTGCTCTGCAAAGAATGAAGATTCAGTTCCTCGGGAGCAGAACAAACTCCGGTGTGGGTCAATCCCGTGTCACATGTAGAAGACCCCAGTGTGCTGTGTCACGACCCAATCTGTTTTGCTAACCAGGGTTGCTTTCAGACCAAATGGGCCCTCTAGAGAGAGACTGCCTCCCCCAGACAGACTGTCCTTACCAGCTCCCACATGGACTCATCTGTTTCTCCCACCTCATCAGGCTGCTGGCAGCAATCAGCCTGTTGCTCTGACTCACTGCTGCATCTGGTCCCCTTTTGGTCAGGGGAGACTGGATCCAAGAATCCTGCCTTAATTTATCCCTGCACATCTCCAGGCTGAGACTTCAGCAATCCACCTGGGGACATCACTACTGGACTGCACTAACCCCTACAGTAGCTGTCTTGTTTTGGACAATGTTTCTATTCATGATGGACCAGTATCCACTGCGACAGCTTAGTGGGACAGAGACCATTCTCCTCTTCAGTGATTGTAATGACCACAAAGCCTCCCAGCTGGGACACCAAGATGCCCAAATAGAGCCTCCTGCAGCTTTGAATGAATTTTTCCATTTAGAAGCAATATCCTCTCACATGGAGAATCTGATTGTTACATTCTGAGGTGCCCTATAACTATGAGCTAGACCGAAATCACGATCCCATAGAAATCTTTGGGAATTCTGCCACTGACTTTCATGGGGCCATGATTTGGCCTTAAATTCTCCAAGAGGTTTGTGCCACTCAGGGTGAAACTTCCCTGCTGGGCAGAGGGCTAGCACTAGGCATAGGCACTGCTTAGTTATGACTTGTCCTTCCATGTCCTCTACCTGAGGTCTATCCTAAGCCCACTGGTATGAGACTGAAGTGGTGTATATGCTTTTTGCTGGCCCACTGCACAAGGGTGAAGTTCAGTGTGAATGAGCAGTACAATAAGCGGCGCTGACACTTCCCTGTTAGAAGCCCTTCGGGGCAAATTATAATGGGTTCTGATGACAAACTCCCTGGCTGGAAACCTGTTTGCAAGTTTCAGGTTGGATACAAGGAACCATGCCTCGATTCAAGCCCGTGCAGAAACACAATCAGCCAGATGGAACAAGTCACAAAAACGATGTCTCTCTGCACTGGGCCTTATCCATCACTCTGGCTCCTATTGTTCACTTTGCATAGGACTCTGACTCTTCTGCCAGAAGATGCTATCTCATCCCTTTATTTTTTTAAACTTGATCACTTTTTTGATCACACTGACTTATGAATGTGCAGAGAGAGAGAGACAGCAGGTCTGTTATGTAATCTTTGCCTCGTGTTTTGTGCTGGATAGATCAGCTACAGCATCTGCTCTGGGACTTGGACTGAGTATACACATGTTGCACTCCGTGCTTTATAGCAGGCACTTTCTGGAAGTCAGCACTTACATAAATAAACAGCTATATATTTTATTCATTATATACAGTGTCTTGAGGGGTTGCTTTAAATATGGAAGGGGGGGACTGGGATAGGAAAACTGAAGAAAAAAAAAAAAGCCCAACAACTGCTTGTAAATTATATAGAACCATAACATCTGTGCAAACCTTCTCTGACCCATCTGCCCAACTGTCCTTCACTAGTTGGGCTCTGCATCCTGTCACCTCAGTACTCTTAATATTTTGTGTTAGTTGCAACAGAACCACAATCATTGGAATAGGAATATCTTTATTATGCTGGTGCCTTGGGACATCAACGTGACTGGGATCTTTCTGTGCATAGGCCTGGGGCACATATTTAGGTCTGGTCTACAGGCCTATATCAGGATAACTCCATCTCTCAGGGGTGTGAAAAATCCATGCACCTGAGTGATGTAGTTATACTGACCTCATCCCCTGTGTAAACAGCGCCTCTACCGCCTCTCAGGGAGGTGAATTAACTACAGAGCCCTCCCGTCGGCTTAAAGTGTCTTCGTTAAAGTGCCACAGTGTGCCAATGCAGCATTTTCAGTGTAGATTTGCCCTTAGTAACAGAGAGCCCCTGTCCTGCCTATGCACCTCGAGGACAAGACACAATAAGCAGGTGAAAGCACCACAGTGTGGAGAAAGGCGGGCAGGGTAATAAAAACGTATTCACTGGCAGTAATCTTAGCATGCCACCTGCTGGGCTATAGTGAGATGACAGAGTACAAGATGGGAGTCTTAACAGCATTTTCTTAGATCTCTCCTATGGCATGTTCTACAAGAGGTTGGCGATAGCTTAGTTTTATATGGCAATAAACACCGTTCGTCACCTGCACAAGGCCATGTCTGAGCTCTCATTGCATAACACTAAATGGGAAACTCATTGCTCCTGAGCTTTTGGACAAGGACACACACAACTCTGAACTCTTTTTTGTCACGGTATTTGCATTACAGTACAACCTCACGAATGCAAAAATTCCTTGCTATCTGAACGGTTACATCCCCTCCTAACCTAGCATTTATTAAGAGAGATTAAGTCCAGTCCTGGGCTGACAGAGAAAACAGACTAGGAATACATTTTGATCATGGTGAAATGTTCCCTACCAAGTCTGATGTTAGTGTATTTATTAATTGTCTGGAGAAGGCTGCAAACAACATTTTCAGAAGACCCACAGGTAGTTGCGACTAGAGAAGACCATGGGGACCTGAGACCTTGGTGACCGGGCTGCACCACAGCAGATTAAATTCCGTATGGATGAGTGAAAACATGCACATTGGAGGGAATAATTTGAATGACTCAATACATGAGATTTAGGAGCACAGGTCTCATTGACAGTCAAACGGTTCTGTGCTCCGAAATCCCCTGGGCACTTTTGAAAACCTTTCCTGACAACAATTCCATCTGCAATTCAATGCATTAGTGACAGGACTCCTAACAGATTAAGGCTCAGAGGGGGGTTTACTCTGTGTTCAATCTGTCTGTACCAAGGTGAAATCCTACTGAAGTCAATGAGAGGTTGCCTGAATAAAGGTGCAGTAATAGCCAAGACCTCAGGAGTCTGCCTATAGGAATTCAGAGACAGCACAGCACTCAGCCCTTCTGTTTGATTGGACTAAAAGAGCAAAGCCTAGAAGGAAAATCACCTGGATGGATGCATCTGATGAAGTGGGCTGTAGCCCACGAAAGCTTGTGCTCAAATAAATTTGTTAGTCTCTAAGATGCCACAAATACTCCTGTTCTTTTCACTTGGATGGAGTTTGTCTCATTCAGGGCCTGATCACTAGAGTCCTGGGAGTCGTTCCTTCTACTTCAGCAGGCTCTGGATCAGGCCCTTACACCCTAGTCTTTTATTCCAAACATTGGGGTCAGTGTTAAACTCCTAGGGAGTCAGGAGCTGGGGGAGGGCAGGGCAGATGACTCTGTCTGAGAGCAGCAGGGCCGTCCTTAGGCATAGGCAGAATAGGCAGCTGCGTAGGGCCTCACTCTGCCTGAGGGCACCACTCTGCCGGGAGCCCAGACAGACGGGAAGCCGTGGAGCATGTAAGAGCAGGGCTGCTGGGTCCTAGAGAGAGCCGAATGCAGCACAGTCTGAGGGAGGGGATTCACTGCTGGGGTCTCTGGGGAGGGGAGGGGGGAGGGGTTGGGGAAGGAGCTCACCTGTGAGTGTGACTCTTTCCCCCTGGCTGAGGGGATGAGTGGTGGGCTCTGTGGCTC